>NC_092075.1:24116077-24416077 GCF_039877785.1 Chaetodon trifascialis
TATGCCTTTCTCTGTCTTCATGAATGGATGTTAGGCTGAGCAACAGCACAAGGGACAATGATGGCACAAAGGCCAGGACAAAAAGTCTAATACAGTAGGGATGTATATCTCGATTTGATATGCATCTCGATGCGCAGCCACCGATAGGATACATTAACAATACACTGAAGCCTCTGTCGATGCGATG
Organism: Chaetodon trifascialis; assembly: GCF_039877785.1. Taxonomy (NCBI): domain Eukaryota; kingdom Metazoa; phylum Chordata; class Actinopteri; order Chaetodontiformes; family Chaetodontidae; genus Chaetodon; species Chaetodon trifascialis. The sequence goes on from NC_092075.1 coordinate 24,116,265, forward strand.
CGATTTGCTCCTGTTCACAATACGATGCGATTCAAAAATGATTTGATAACGATATGACATATCTGTATATTACAAAGAGTTTCGGTTCGATATGATGTGATCCAGTTCAATACAGTTAGTTGTGGTACGAGAGTGTGCCCATATCAGAGTTCTTATAGCACAACTCTTATAGCTCTACTCTCTGTATCAATTTGAGAGATGCATGTAATATTTGGTTTGTTTTTACTGAGCAAACCAATAAATCCTATTTTTACAAAAGACATAATTCAGTATGTATAGACAGAGCATTAAATTTAATTTACAATAAGCAATCCTTACTCCGAATTATGTTCTCTGTCTCTACAATTTTACAAAACGTATAAAACTTCATCACCAGGTTCGTTGTGCTACTGACGTAATTGATAGCTGCTCGGCATTGTTTGCAGATTGCGTGCGTTTTGTCCAGTTTAACTTCTCGCTTGAAACACCCGAAATATTGCCACACGTTTGATTTATGTGTCTTTTTCGGGGCACTGAATATCTCCTCGCTGCTAACGTCGTTCTCGTTTCCCTCTATGTTGTGAACAACGCTTGCGTCAGTGAAGGAGGAGCGATGGTGCATTCAGGTTGCCTCGCAAAAAACGTCAGGGCAGGGAGTAGTACTAGAACATGAAATAATCGATAACCATGATAACCATGGAATTTACCGATGCAGACAGGCTAGAAGAGATGCACCGTAAATTCACCCGTAAATTATATCCGATGTCCCTTGAATCTACCGGTGCAGTCGCCTCGCAAACGTTTGTATCGGATCACCGATATGAATCGGTGACGTCACTTTGCCATTCATGTGTATTGGACTTTCAATTTCTGATGGGATGCACGACTACATTTTTGATACCCCTACATTTTTGTGGTACGATTAAACGTTATAACCGCTTGCCATAAGTTAAGAGTTTCAAGGAACTCCTAATTTCCTTGAGACTTTGTTTCTTCATTTTGACTGGTTCTTGCGTGAACAGTTCACGTTCGACAGGCGCTTGGCTTCGAGCCTGTCAAACAACAGAGAAGTTTTCAAATAACAGCCGAGGACAAAATAAAACAAAACACGTGGAGCTAAACATATGAGGAATCTACTGGGAAACGTCAGAAAATGTTTCTACCTAACAAAGTTGTACAGGTGAGATTCTTACCTCATAAAATGCTTGCACCATTTCCACCAACACCCATTGCTGTCCGGACGCCATGTTTATTTCCTTTCTCCAACGTCATCAGTAATGCTGCATTTAAGTTCCACGAGAAATAGTAAACCTGAAGTCCGTCCATAAAATACAATCCACTCCATCGTGTAAATACCAGTACACTCTTGAACTAACTGTTTGAAACATGCAAATTAAAGTAGATGTAAATGAAATTAATAAATAAAAGTGTTACAAGCAACGCCGAAGAGAATGGAGGGGGCGGTGAATTAGAGAAAGTAGTTACAAACATATTCGCGCGTAGAATAATAACAACAGCGGTGTAAAGTAACTAGTCAAGTGATGTACTTAAGTACAATTTTGAGGTACTTATCCTAGAATCTATTTCTTATTTGTTCTTTTGTTCTCCACTACATTTGAGAGGCAAATACCTTTTACTTACTTTTTACTCCACTACATTTATAATTGACTGACAGTGACTTTGCAGATTCACATCAATGATACAAAATGTACTCAACAAATAAATTGTGTAATTCTGTGGATAAGATGATCACCAAGGTGAAATTTACAAGCTACCCCGCTATATATGTGCTAAAAAAAATTACTCTACCTTTGTCAGCTGCAACATTAAAGCAATGTATGTATTAATACATCAATCAATATACTTCAGTTATATACATTCTGACATGGACCATTCCGTATGAAGGCCAGTTTCACTTTTGGTATGACAAGTATATTTTGTTGCTAATGCTTTTGTAGTTTTACATAAGTTACATTTTGAACGCAGGACTTTTAGATGTAAGAGAATATTTTTTTTATTTTTGGGTGACTTCCAAAGATACACCAAGCTGTTCTGTTCTTCTCTCCCTCACTATCTGCTTGTTGTCATATCCTACCAAGGCATGTTACTAACTTTGCTTCTTCCCTGGAGTCTTTGGGCTCTATGTGCAACCCGCACAGTGGTATTTTCATGCAGCGCAGACAGGCGCATGGCGCACTTGGTATTTTGGTAAACCGAGGTGTATAGAGGTGCGCCAGGATGGGCGTTGTGGCACAGTAGGGGAAGGTGTCGGCATAATCAGCCGGCGCATTTGGATTTTCGACCCATTTCAGTCTGCGCCGGTGGCGCAAAAGTGCGCTGTAAGCTCGCCACCCCAGACCTGGTCAACTCTGTGCGCCAGTGGCGCACCGCCAGGCAAATGGATTTTCAGAAACCGGAGTCATGTGCTCATGTCCCCAACACCTCACAGGCAGGTTTCCACAGTGTCTGGCATTTCACTGCAATCAATAGTTAGCAACAGACATGATTCAATGCAACTATCTGAGTCAGCACATAGTCAGATCTAACTTTATATATTTTGATCAGTATCTCATCTGACCACATCGCAAGCGTGTTCGCCTGCATAATGGTCACTCACCCTGACCAAATGTACACAGGTGAAACAGTAGCAAACTAATCAATTAACGTCGCTGTGCCAACCAGAAACAGTCGTGGCATCCTACAGAGAATACTGCATCTATCTCAGAGTACTCAAGAGACAGAGAGAGACAGACACATGGAAAAAACGTAAGTGATGATCGTCGTCCGCTATTCCCACGTCATTTTATTACAAATACAAATGTAATCATAGTAATGCTTAACGTTATCTGCAAAGATGGAGCACATCATTGCTTTGAGGAGGAGGAGGAGGAGGAGGAGGAGGAGGAGGAGGAGGAGGAGGCGGAGGAGGAGGCTGAGGATTTACCATCTAAGGACCTCATATTTAGACGTGAGTGACATCAGTCTCCTCCTGGGAGAGATTTAGACACTTTCCTGCACAGGCTCAGTCATCCTCGAAACTTGCCATGCGCCTCGCCAGCTGCGTTTTTAAAGGTGAGGCGAGAAGCTGCTGTGATTGGTGAAGATTTTGACTCGGCTGTGTCAAATCCACTCCACACCTTCTCCCCTCCCTCTTTCTGAGTTGCGCCGCTGGGTGGGACTGAGATGAGAAGGGGGAGGAGATGCGCCAGCGGTGCAGTGCGCAAAAATATGGCAAGCCGTTCCTGTCAGAAATACGCCACATTCAGTCGCGTTTCAACTGCATTACGGCATAAAAAACACTGTTTTTTTCAGACTTTACGCCGTTTTTTATGCTGTAATGCGCAAAAAGAACGCCGCTTTTTGCGCCGTAATGAAGTCCTCCGAGAACGCCCGTAAAAGACGCCGTTTTGTGCATCACAACGCGCGTAAAAAACGGCGTTTTCCCAGTATGACAATAACCTCCACCCTTCTTTTCTCTCGGCCACTCAACTTGAAGTGTCTGCGCCCAATCGCTGATCAAGACAAGCAGACCAAATCAGTTCAGCATAGATCTCCGTTGTGGCAAAGTTTGTCCTAACTTACCTTGTAGTTTCTCATAGGTAAATATTTTGGATGATAGGCAGGAATATATCCCATATATTAACTTCATCATTATTTTAAATTCCTCTTCCATGCATCGTTTATTTATTTCTTTTTGTGGTTAATGCTTCTATGTCATTGTTGATTCTGACTGCTGTGGCCACTGAGGAATGAAGCAAGGAAGTGGTACAGTGGTAAGAGCTCTTTGTAGCAAACCCCAGCCAGACAATGGTGAAGCGTATTGATGTTTCACAAAGCATTTATTTATGTTCAGCCATCAGCCTTGTTTTGAACACAAATTTACTTTTCTGTCCTTCACTCCTTTCTTCACGAAACACTGTAAGATGTGGGCTGCACGGTGGTGTGTGAAGCTTGCATGTTCTTCCCGTGCATGCGTGGGTTCTCTCCAGGTACTCCGGCTTCCTCCCTCAGACCAAAAACATGCTCATTAGGTTAATTGGTCACTCTAAATTGTCCGTAGGTATGAGTGTGAGTGTGAATGTTTGTTTGTCCTTGTATGTGGCCCTGCAATCGGCTGGCGACCGGTTCAGGGTGTACCCTGCCTCTCGCCCATTGTAGCTGGGATAGGCTCCAGTCCCCCGCAACCCCGAAAGGGATAGGCGGTATAGATAATGGATGGATTTCTGTCGATGTTTTGACGTTATTTAAACTCCCCTTCCATGCATTGCTAGGATATATAGACATATATTTTGGGTACATACACACACACACACACACACACACACACACACACACATATATATATATATACTTTTTGGTTTGTTTGTTTGTTTGTTTGGGAGCGACGTGGACCCGCCTTCCCGTAGGCCCACCACCCGCAGGAAGGATCAGAAGGGGCCGGTGCTATGTGATATGGGTAGCAGTCGTGGGCGGGGGCCCCGATGACCCAAACCCTGGACAACAACTCTGGCTATGGGGACATGGAATGTCACCTCACTGTGGGGGAAGGAGCCTGAGCTAGTGCGGGAGGTTGAGCGGTACCGGCTAGAGATAGTCGGGCTCACCTCCACGCACAGTCTGGGCTCTGGAACCCAACTCCTTGAGAGAGGCTCCAACTGGTGACTCCATTGTTCTGCTGGGGGACTTCAATGCTCACATGGGCAATGACAGTGACACCTGGAGGGGTGTGATTGGGAGGAACGGCCTCCCCGATCTGAACCCGAGTGGTGTTCTGTTATTGGATTTCTGTGCTAGTCGCAGTTTGTCCATAACAAACACCATGTTCAAGCTTAAGGGTGTCCATCAGTGCACGTGGCACCAGGACACCCTAGGCCGGAGGTCAATGATCGACTTTGTAGTCGTATCATCTGACCTTCGGCGGTATGTCTTGGACACTCGGGTAAAGAGAGGGGCTGAGCTGTCAACTATTCACCACCTGGTGGCGAGTTGGATTCGCTGGCAGGGGAAAAAGTGGGACAGACTTGGCAGACCCAAACGTACCGTGAGGGTCTGTTTGGAACGTCTGGCGGAACCCGCTGTCAGGGAAGTTTTCAACTCCCACCTCCGGGAGAGCTTCAACCAGATCCTGAGGGAGGCTGGAGACATTGAGTCCGAATGGACCATGTTCTCCACTTCCATTGTTGATGCAGCCGTCCATAGCTGTGGCCGTAAAGTCGGCGGTGCCTGTCGTGGCGGCAACCCCCAAACCCGGTGGTGGACATTGGAAGTAAGGGATGCCGTCAAGCTGAAGAAGGAGTCCTATCGGGCCTGGTTGGCTCATAGGACTCCTGAGGCAGCTGATGGGTACTGGCAGGCCAAGCGTGCGGCAGCTCGGGCGGTTGTAGAAGCAAAAACTCGGGTCTGGGAGGAGTTCGGGGAGGCCATGGAGGAGGACCACCGGTTGGCCTCGAGGAAATTCTGGCAAACCGTTCGGCGCCTCAGGAGGGGGAAGCAGCTTTCTGTCAACACTGTTTACAGTGGAGGTGGGGAGCTGTTGACCTCGACTGGGGATATTGTTGGGCGGTGGAAGGAATACTTCGAGGATCTCCTCAATCCCTCTGTCATGTCTTCCGTAGAGGAAGCAGAGACTGGGGACTTGGAGGTCAATTCATTCATCACCGGGGCTGAAGTCACTGAGGCAGTTCCCAAGCTCCTCGGTGGCAAAGCGCCGGGGGTGGATGAGATCCACTCTGAGTACCTCAAGTCTCTGGATGTTGTAGGACTGTCTTGGTTGACATGCCTATGCAGCATCGCGTGGCAGACGTGGACAGTGCCTCTGGACTGGCAGACTGGGGTGGTTTTTAAAAAGGGGGACCGAAGGGTGTGTTCCAACTATCGGGGGATCACACTCCTCAGCCTCCCTGGGAAAGTCTATTCCAGGTACTGGAGAGGAGAATCCAGCCGATAGTCGAACCTCGGATTCAGGAGGAACAATGCGGTTTTCATCCTGGCCGTGGAACACTGGACCAGCTCTATACCCTCCACAGGGTGCTTGAGGGTTCATGGGAGTTTGCCCAAACAGTCCACATGTGCTTCGTGGACTTGGAGAAGGCATTCGACCGTGTCCCCCGTGTCATTCTGTGGGAGGTGCTCCGGGAGTATGGGGTTGGAGGCCCTCTGTTGAGGGCTGTACAGTCCCTGTACAACCAGAGCAGGAGCTTGGTCCGCATTGCCAGCAGTAAGTCGGACCTGTTCCCGGTGCAGGTTGGACTCCGGCAGGGCTGCCCTTTGTCACTGTTTCTAGGCGCAGCCAGGGGCCGGAGGGGGTTCAGTTCGGGGGCCGGCAGATTTCGTCTCTGCTTTTCGCGGATGATGTTGTCTTGTTGGCTACCTCGAGTCAGGACCTTCAGCATGCGCTGGGGCGGTTCGCAGCCGAGTGTGAAGCAGCTGGGATGAGAGTCAGCACCTCCAAGTCCGAGACCATGGTTCTCGACCGGAAAAAGGTGGCTTGCTCCCTTCAGGTTGGGGGAGAGTTCCTGCCTCACGGGCGGGGCGCTCCCTTAGAGATAGGGTGAGGAGCTCTGTCACCCGGGAGGAGCTCAGAGTAGAGTCGCTGCTCCTCCGCATCGAGAGGAGTCAGCTGAGGTGGCTCGGGCATCTCTATCGGATGCCCCCTGGACGCCTCCCTAGGGAGGTGTTCCAGGCATGTCCCACCGGGAGGAGGCCCCGGGGAAGACCCAGGACACGCTGGGGTGACTATGTCACTCGGCTGGCCTGGGAACGCCTCGGGATCCCCCCGGAAGAGCTGGAGGAAGTGTCCAGGGAGAGGGAAGTCAGCTAAGGAAACACAGCTAAGATCATCATAATATATATCCCAGACATATATCCCAGTCAGTGCACTCAAAACAGTCCTATCTGATGACACAACAGTGGTGGGCCTCATCAGGGACGACAGCGACCTGGCCAACAGAGAAGAGGTGGCACAGCTGGTGGGCTGGTGCAAAGTCAACAACCTGATCCTGAATGTGGATAAAACCAAAGAGATCATTGTTGTCTGCAGGAAGAACCAGCCCAGTCACGCTCCACTTCTCCTCAACAACATGGCTGTGGAGGTGGTCAGCAGTACCAAGATCCTGGGGGTGCACATCACAGACAACCTCACCTGGTCTGTGAACACTGCGTCACTGGTGAAAAGAGCACAGCAACGCCTGCACTTTCTCTGCAGGATGAGGAGAGCCCACCTGACCCAGCCCAACCTCACGTCTACAGAAGCACCATAGAGAGCATCTTGACCAGCGGCATCTCTGTGTGGTGTGGAGGCTGCAGTGCTGCTGACTGGAAGAATGTGAGGAGAGTGGTGAGGACAGCAGAGAAAATCATTGGGACTTCTCTTCCCTCCATTCACACATCCCTGCTGCTATTCTTTAACTTAACCTATATTCTACTGTTTATTGTACAATCTGTTTATTTCACATTCTGTTTATTTATATATACTTTATGTTTTGTGCAGATGTGTAATGGAAATATTATGTTCAACCCAAGTCCAATATCTTAAGTTCATATCTTAATTCCAGATAGGTGAAGCATTGTAATGATCTTAGCTGTGTTTCCTCCCCTCCTGATTCTACCAGAGGGCTTACCAAAGCAAAAAAAAAAAAAAAAAAAAAAGTACATGTACCCAAAATATATGTCTATATATCCTAGGAATGCATGGAAGGGGAGTTTAAATAACGTCAAAACATCAACAGAAATGAGAGGAAAAATTGGAAGTCCACACAGGTTTCTGCCATCTTGTTTACTAACACAGGGCTGCAAAGTCAGTGGGTTTATATCCAAACAAATACATCACAATATAGCAAGGTGGTGCATGACAGAGTTGTAATATAAATAAATAAACAGCAAAAGGTCCAAGTAAACAATGCCACTTGCTGGATTCGAACCTGCAAGCTAATAGAACACTGATTACAGAGCAGGAGTGTAAATGACTCCTATAATTGCAATGTGATGTTAGATGAGATACTGATCAAAATATAGGTCTGACTGTATGTGCTGACTCAGATAGTTACATTGAATCATGGCTGTTGCTAATTATTGATCGCAGTGTGTGTTCGATGACTGACCGAGCACTGCTGAAAACACTGTTAAAACTCACGCTGCCGTCTTGTTGAAGGTGTGATATATGGCGTCATCAATCACGTTTTCAGTGGATAGCCATTATCACCTAGCAGCCACCCATCCAGAGGGGTGTCCCCCTGAAAGACTGTAGGGATGCTAGAATTCGCCTGGATGAACGAGTCATGTGCCAACCCGGGGAAATTAGCATACATGTTTGTCACCAGGCAATTTGAGTCACAGATCACCAGACATCCCTGTTTCACCTGTGTACATTCGGTCAGGTTGAGTGACCATTACGTGTGCCGAACGCGCTTGCGATGTGGTCAGGTAAGATACCGATCAAAATATATACATTTAGGTCTGACTGTATGTGCTGAGTCAGATAGTTGCATTGAATTGCGGCTGTTGCTAATTATTGATCGCAGTGAAATGCCAGACACTGTGGAAACCTGACTGTGAGGTGTTGGTGACATGAGAGCCGGTTTCCGAAAATCCACTTGCACCGCTGGCGCACAGAGTTGACCAGGTCTGAGGTGGCGAGCTTTCAGCGCACTTTCACGCCGCCGGCGCAGACCGGCTCATTATGCCGACACCTCCCCCCTACTGCGCCGCAACGCCCATCTTGGCGCACCTCTGTACGCCTTGGTTTACCAAAATACCAAGTGCGCCGTGCGCCTGCCTGTGCCGGTCGAAATTACTACTGCGCCGGTGGTGCAGCCTGAGCCACGCCTGCGGCGGAGTTGAAAATAGAGCCCACAATGTTAAATAACATAGTACAGTAGCATGTCAGGAATCATCCCTGCAGGGACAGTAACAAACACTGTGTGGTTCACTTCACTGTGAGAATAAGGAAGTTAAAGCGGGCAAACTCTCTATCATACACAGAAACACAAATACACACACACACACACACACACACACACACACACACACACACACACACACACACACACACACACACACACACACAAGGGTGTAATGCAGCAGATGATGCTGCTCATAGCACAACAAGCATCCAGATTCCATTATTCATTCCACTAGTTAACCCAGTTACAAGCAATGATTCTGCTGGATACTGAAACCTGCAACACATTAAAACAGCACATTAGGTATACACTTTAACATCCTTATGGTTTGACTATAATATACATTTTTTACTTTTAGATATTTTGGGTGGTACAACTTGTTCTTTGAGTCATTTTTTCTTAATTTCCAAGCTTGGTACTCCCCGAAGTAGCCTTGGTCATTTCTGTATGACTAAAAAAGACACTGGTACAAAGTTAGAGTTAACCCTAACCCACCCCCTAAGGAACTGCAATAAAGATCCTAAGACTCGTTATATGTATCATTGGCACAGTCAACAATAATTAAATACATCTGTAACACAGGTGAACAGTACAATGCCAATGTACCCACTTACTGGCAATTTATTTTTAGTCAGTGGTTTTTCCAGCTGGTTTGGAACTGGATAAGGTAGTAGACACTTGAATGTGGTTTCTTGTGTTGGAAAGAATAGTACCAAGGCCCTCAAATTTTCCAGCTTGTGAAGACCTCTGATCCAAAGTCACTGTCCACATTCAAGCAGAACTGAGGAAACCTTGCATGTCCAGTAGGGCTGGAATGTTACAGTGAAGTTCTGTTATATCCTACGTGTTTCTCCAGCCACTGCTCTGCTAGCTGCGTTGTCGATGCAAACGTACTTGCTCTTGACCAAAGGCACATTCTAAGTTGCTTCTGTTCAAGACTTGTGTTGCATTGGACAGGATGATACATATGCACAATGCCTGGTTCTTGGCTGCGTAACACTTTTAAACCAGAATTAATAACTTTTGTGAATAAGTCTACATCTTCCAAACCCCAGCCTATGATTGAGTTGTCAAAACCTCCAGCTTTTAGTAAATCACTCTTGAAAACACAGGTGATTCCAAAGCCATGTTCTCGCCAGAAACCACTTTCCTTGGTGAGCACAAATGTGTTTTCTCTTGGGGCTTTCTGAGGATATACTATCTTGGGGTTGTACTGACTAAAGACAACAGGAAAATAGACCTGTCTCCCTTGGACAGCATTGTCTCTGCAGCGTTGCAAGGCATCACCATTAAAAATTAGATCAACATCACAGAAGAAGAGTAGAGTGTCACTATCAAGCTGTGAGGAACCCAGCTCCAGAGCCAGTCCCCGTGAAAAGTTGCCTGTCATTGGGATTAAGGACAGGTCAGCTTTGGGATACTTCTTATAGTAGCCTTTGATTAATTTAATGTGTTTTCCTCTGTTCTGATTGCTCTCATTGTTCACCAGAATGATGGAGAGCTTAACGTTTTGTTTTGGTATCAAACACTCTTTCTCAAAGTTCTCCATAAAGTGGACAAAGGTGTCATAGCGACCAAACAATGGGACAAGGATGTTCACCTTTGTCTGGTTTTGCTCTAACATTTCCCTGGTTGATTCATTCACCTGGAAAGGCGACAGAAACTTAAGAGAGTTGGATAAGAAAGCCAGGGATTGGGATTCAGAGTTGATGGCAGACATGAGTTCAGCTACATCTAATTCTTCAGTTTCAGTAAAGAAGGGTCGGCTAAAGGATTGCTGAAGATACACATGCTGCCTCACAGGCACTGTTATTTTGCGTTCCTTATGTTTCTTGTACAGGAGTAGTAAGTCTAAGATGTATTCTGCACCATGCATTGGATCCACCCTGTAGAAGCCATATTGAATCTCTTTAAAGTTAATTACACGACCACGCATTTTTGAATTCTTATTAATCATGTCCATGACCTGGAGTATAATGTCTTCCAGTGCAGTCTGAAACAAGTTCCCAAGGCTGTGCCAGACCATCTTGTTCTCAACAGTTGAGTAAATATGCTGGCCAGTCAGGAAATCCCACTCAATAACATCATTTCTCTCATTCGGCTGATAGAGCATGTAGGATGGTGGGGACCCTAGCTGTTGATCTTCCCACAGTACTTCTGTATTACTGAGGTAACTCATAATTAGGCCTTCACGGTGAAGCAGGATGGTATCGTAACGAAGCCTTGAGATCTCACGGCACAGCATGAATCTGTGGAGCCGGTACTGGTAGGCAGACTTCTTGTTGGGGTGGAGTGTAATGGCATTGTGGATCTTGCTACTACGAAGCTCTTCAATGAAACCTTTCTTGTGTTCATAGTTCTCATAGAAGAGCTGCTGCATCTGTGGAAAGAGTTGCAACACCATGATATGAGCATGGATGATATCCAGGTACCAGTACAAACAACACTCTCAACTCTGTACTATTTTCCACTTTGATCCAGCTAAACTAACTGTTTTAAGCAACTTTTAAGCAAAATGGTCTTTGTACATCACAGATTAACTATACACTGAGTTTAAGAGTTCTTTACTGACCAATGTACTGAAAAGTATTGTTGTCTACGTGGGCAGCATACTTGAAACAGACAAAGATGCCATCAAGAGTGCAGTATAGTGGGTCAGTGGTTAGCACTGTTGCCTCAAAGCAAGAAAGTCCCAGGTTTGATTTCCAGCCAAGGCAGTTTCTCACTATGTGAATTTTGCATGTTCTCCCAGTGTTTGGTGTGACCGCTGACAACCAAAATCTAATCAGTTTATCCTTGAAATAGACATTCTGTAAGAACTAGCATACGAATTCTTGAGTTATGGCCAAAAATGATTATTGTACACAGTCAGTATTATTTTAGAATTATTTTAGAGAGTAATTTTTTCGTCTAGTATGGTTCACAAATACTTGTAGGAGTCTACTAGTTCTATGTTTTGGTCATCAATCACTTAACTGTCAGGAGAGGAGTGAGAATATCTAAAATCAATGTACATCCTTAGTCTTTGACACATTCAGGATTAAAAACAATTCATGACACCAATTTGAAAACATAGTGAAAAGCAGAATCATAGGATTAAGGACTTGCAATGTGTGTCATATAACGCCATTTTTATTTGGTACAGATACAAAGTGTGACAAAGGATGGATGACATAGGAGTTTCTTGTCATTTTTGGCCCCTCCATGCTACATAACAGCATGGATAGATGTGCATGGAAATCCAAGTCGGTCGGGCCTTTCTGTGTGAAGTTTGCATGTTCTTCCCGTGCATGCATGGGTTAATTGGTGACTCTAAATTGCCCCTAGGTGTGAGTGTGAGCGTGAACGGTTGTTTGTGTATATATGTTGCCCTGCGATTGGCTGGCGACCGGTCCAGGGTGTACCCCGCCTCCTGCCCGTTGACAGCTGGTATAGGCTACAGCCCCCCCGCGACCCCGAAATGGATAAGCGGCATGGAAAATGGATGGATGGATGGAAATCCAAGTCACATCTGGTTTGACTGAATTTTCAGAAACAACGTCTCATTCGACTGCAGTGAGCAGGAATAATTCCTACCACAGCCTGACTGAGAGTGAGTTTGGGTTTTAAGGAGGGGTGGAAGCATACCCCTGTAAAGGAAAGGGGTCTGCTGGATTTATAACACAAAAAATGACAAAATGAGAGAATCACTGCAAAATGGAATGTGGCACAATTGTTTTATCTTGCTCATCTTGTTTTCATAATCGCTGAAAGCCTAAATCGTTACTGAGAATAAAATTGCATTAATTGCACAACCCAACTCCAAAGGCCATAAACTTAACAATGTCACAATGAAAGCCCTGATATAAAGTGGAATGACATTGCCATAGTTGTCCATCACCAAATAAGAGTGGCTCTATGACATGTAATGGTCTTACTTGCTGTTTGTTTTAACAAAGTCTTAAGTCTAAACTAAGTCTTAAATTAAAAACCAAAAATTCTGCTTCTTTTTACATGTGAAAAGTTATGATAGACCATAAATTCTGATTAGACTAAATTCCCACAAAGATGATCAGATTCCCCCATTGTGATTAGATTCCACGATATTCCCAGCACCTGAGAGAACAGAAAACACATTGAGTCAATCCATACCTCATAAGACCACACACACTGCGTTCCTCCAAAGCGTCGCACACAGCGGCCCACTTCCACATCCTCATGGGTGGTGTACATCTCCCTCAGACAGGTACTGATGTGAGGAACCATCCTGCGTAGCACCTCTCGACTGAAAATCATCCCAGGGCCTCCCATGCAGAAGTTCTCTCCAGGCTTTATGGCTAGTCTGCCCAACTCTTCAGCCATGCCCAAGCCTGTCTGGCCAAGGTGTTTAGTGACCGCAAAAACAACTCCAGCTTCTCACCTGGCAGAAGGTGGAAGAAATTAGATGTTGTTTTTTTTTTTTATTTCACAAAACAATCATCTTTCAGAAAAAGTGTAGAACTAATGGGAAAGGTATTCTTTTTTTAAATGGTTTTTCTACATTGTATAAACATGTCTTTCTACAAAAAAAAGTTTTTATTGATTTTACAAAGCAAGATAACCTTATCAACACCATCCGTGTGCAAGTGCAAAATGACATACAGTTTAAAATGAAATTATTATAGATTGCTAATTATTTATTATCTTTTTTTTCATGCATATACCCTTGCCCATATGGACTTATAACATGGCAAATATTTCCAGTACTATGGTGAAACATTTGTCACATATGAACATCACTTCTTCCATCAAATGAAGCACATTTTACTGTAAATTTATCATATAATGAGAAATAAAATATGAAACTGACTTTGTAAATCACATAACAAAGAGAGTCTTTTTTTCTTCAAGGAGACTAGTTTCTGTATTGTATGGCAATGTACTTGAATGTAACTATTCACACTGAAAACTGGGAATAATTTAATGTGTCAATGCCGACATGAAGTAATCAACTGGTCTCAACAAGCTATTTGATCATTTTAAAAAAGTACTCAGATTTCACATCTAGTCCATGTTATCCTGTCATTTCCAGCAGAATGAGATAAGACTATGTATTTAAAACTAATTTTAAGATTAGGTGAGAGAATGGTTCTTCTTTTTGTAGTTCTGCCCATCATTTCTATAAACTATGATAATGTGCTCTCTTAAGGAATTTCTGAGATCTTGAAAGAAGGCAACATCACCACAACAAAGTCCAACAGGGCAAGAAAGCAAGCAGTCAGATGATCAAGCAGGTTAGAAACAAACCATTAATTTATCAAATTCTGGAGGTAAACCTGAAATTAACTGCATCCAAATATTAGTAATAATCCCTTGTTGTGTAGAAAAACTGTGGCACACCAGTAGTGTTAAGTACAGCATCGTTTAAGCAGGAAATGGGTCTATAATCTGTAATGGATATTTACGACAAACAGTTTGGGTCATATTTTTTCTGTTCACCTCTTTCACACTCTTTCACACAAGAGACTTTTTCCAGCCTGTCTGATTGACTGCGTTAGTTTCTTTACTGGTCAGAGTTCTTTCTAGATTTAAGAACATGTGGCCATGTTCCCTATTCTCATTAATAAACTTGGTACAGTACAATGTTATTGTAACCTATAAGAAGGATGGACAAAAATAATACCAAAAGTATTTTAAAACAGAATAATCCTTTTGGCACACTTGGATTAACCAATGTAGATCCAAGGATAAAATTACCTATGGGCTCCACTGATCCTGTAGTTACTCTGAAAGAAGTGCCATGTTAATTTTGACACAGCCTCTCTACAATGAGGCAATACTGCAAATAGTACTAGATTTTGCATGCAATTCTAACAATAACAATACAATATATCTGTATGGGGGAAACAAACAAACAAACAAACAAACAAACAACACACACACACACACACACACACACACACACACACACACACACACACACACACACACACACACACACACACACACACACACACGTTTTACCTCTGATGTAAACATCATCATCTGCCCGCATGAACCACTCGTATTTATGCAGGTAGTGGTCGTGGATGTATTTCAGCATCATGAACGACTTCTTCTGTGGCGGGTAGGAGTCGTCCACCCCTGCCAGCGACACCACCGGGACTGGGACGGGTACGTGGACGGTGTCAGATCCAGCGCTCGAGAAGAACTCCACATTCCCGGGTATGGAAGTCACCCAGGTCTTGTACGCAGCCACGGCGCGAGACCGCAGATATTTTTTCGTTGTCATCACGCCGACATAGAGGAAACTGTTTGGTCTACTTAAGGATTTCCCCGTACCTCCGCTACTGTTCACTGTGCTCCCGTCCTTTCTGAAGTGCGGGCTGTCCTGGTTTTTGACAGCTGCGGTGTTCCCGGGGATGTTTAGACCCTTACCAACAGAGGAGTCACTGTGGTACAGGCACACCTGAGATTTTTTCCTTTTACTTTCCAGAACCTGAGGTACAAGAAGCCAAGAGGACGCGACGAATCCGAGAAAGATGCCGAACATAACGGTCGTCCACGGCCTTCTTGATTTCAGAGCCATATTGCTAATTTACCTTACGGATGATTTAATTCAGTGGTGAATGCAGTGCAACTACGTAAATTCTGCGTTTGGGGAGGTACTGACGTGTGTGGGCATCCAACATCTCTGTTGAGCAGTCTGGGTGCCCTGCTACTTGGAATGAGAAAAATCTAATTTCCTGACTGTGTAAGTCATATGGCTAAGAAGGCATATGTGCCAACCAGTACGAGGCGTTAACGGCGTTAGATCTCCCGAATATTGTTTTACTGGCTTTTTGTTGTTTTAAAAATAGTCTTGTGGCCAGTCGTTACCACATTTCTAGGATTTAGCGAGTATGATTATAGCACGCCAGCGTTCTCCTTGTCGTCCCAACAGTCATCGTTCTTTGCATAACTTTAGCCCGCACCGGATTTACAGTGACGTTTGTCAGTGCTCTTTAGACGGTTGTTTTTATGCCAACTTCACAGATATTTAATCATTTATCTCCATATCAGGAACAGCTAAATTGACATCACATCGCGTCTGCCCTCCGTCATCAAGAACAGGAAGACTTTTTTTTTCAGTATAAAAGCGTAAAATCTCTAAATCTACAGGACTGAACTGAAATGACTTTCGTACTACAGCCAAATTAATTTGAAAATAAAAAGAAATGTAAATGTAAACATTAATTGTTCTAATTGATATTAAATCTTACAGCAGGACGTTGGTGCTTTTATTTTGAAGGCTGATTATACACCAGGAACCCTTTTTGTTCCCAAACTACTATAATGAAAAGCAGACTTGGATTCTCTCTCTCTCTCTCTCTCTCTCTCTCTCTCTCTCTCTCTCTCTCTCTCTCTCTCTTCTTTTCTTTTCTTTTTTTAAGATTCATCAACATTTGTTTGAGATATTTGTCGGGAAACAGTTTGGTCGGTGCTGCCGCATATTCTTTTTGACGAAGGATGTTTTATTAAAAATGTTTCACAGTTTTATTCACTAATCATTACATGCATAAATTAAACAATATGGAAGCATTTCCGCCAATGAAAGAAAAAAATAGCCCCATGGTAAAAATCGAAATTATGAGATAAAAAGTCAAAATTATGAGATAAAATGTAAACATTTACATGATGATAAAAAGTCAAAGATAAAAATCTTGAAATTTTGAGATAAAAAAAATGAAATTATGAGTTTTGTAGTAAAGGTCACGCCATTAGATGGCGTCCCTGAAATGAAATTTATGTCACTACTGCTTCCTTAAGTTGCATTATGTTACTCAAAGGTGGCTGCATCAGCCCCATATAGCTCTTTTATCAAGAGTTGGTAAGTATTATCACAGCTATAATAACCTTCTAATGTAACGTAGTGCTATGAAGACCTACAGTATGTTGTTCACACACTCTAACTTTAACCGAGCACAATTTAGGCACGTCACCTTGTGCATAACCTCAGAGTTTATTAGTGTGTACTCTCTCCTTCTATTCCTATTCCAGTACCGTATTTTAGTATTTGTTCAGTCCACATTATGGTCGTTTGACTCAGGCATAAGATATTTAAAATGGACAATCAAACATATTATCTCATTCACGTTATATCAAGACACATTTTTTAATCTCCGGTAATCCGAAGGTGTTCTGAAAAATATCCTGGTGCCGCGCCAGGCGCTTATGTTAGGTAATAACCTTCTATGCAGTGTGACTGACATTTCTGGTTTCACAGTAGTTTGTTTGCTAGTGATTTATTTTGCAGTGATTTGTGCAGGGTGGGGGAACCAGAAAAGAGTGTCTGGAAGGACAGTAAAAATAAAAAAATAAAAACCTCAGAGAGTCAGACACACAGCCTTTTGCACTGGATCAGACTTGATCACAGGAAAGAGCATCACTGTCAGCTTCACACAAGTTCAGGGATTTCAAAGAAGAACTGTTGTGTTGTGTGGATAATGGACATTGTCTGTGGTACAAAGACCTCAGCTATCACTAACTGGACTGCCATTAGAGGTTCATGTTTAGGTTTTGTTAGGTTTTCCAGATTTTTGGCTTAAAAAGGAAGTAATACAGCTACCTTTTTAAACCTTATTGAGTCACAGTTTTTACATAGTGTCAGCAGTTACTCTGCCATTTGTTGATCATTGTTTTCAGTTAAAAACAGGTTCTTTTAAGTGGTATGTTACAGTGTGGAGAGCTTACTGCCTCATACAAGCAAGTAAGTTAAGATTGATGATTTATATTTCTTGACTTCACTACTAACCTGAGTCTGAGTCTAACTTGTGTCCCCATACTGTTGGGGTCACCAAATGAACCACATGTGGTAATCTTGAGAATTATTTGGGATATGAGTAAAATGGAACCTAATGGTCTGTGTTGTATTTGATACATTTACAACTTGTGTTTGTTGAAACTTGAAAGCATTTGCTATTCATCTGGTTTTAGGGATCTTGTGTGAACCTTCTTCACACACTCACCAAACAACCAATCCCACTGCCAAAAGATATTGCATTACACTGTTGCAAATATACTAAGAGTGCTTACTTTTATAGATTTGTAATAACAGGGTTATTTTATTACCTGTAATATTCACATGCCTGCTGTTGTTCCAAATGGACTATATTTGTTTCACAACATTACCCAAGCAAATAAAACATTTATTGTCTAGAGCAGTATTTTAGTTATCTTACTCTTTGTCCATTTAAATTTTTTTGTTTGTAACAAAACAATTGCATGTCACATAATAGTCCAATGTTGTTACAATTTCTGTTATCTTTTTTTTTTTTTTTAATTTCACATTGCAAGCACTATTTTACTTACTCTATTCAGGTGCTATTGTTATTCACCAAAAGACAGCATGGCATTGTCTACTATTCCATAAGCCTGTAGATGAATTGCTATTAAAGGCCCCATGCTGTAGCAAGTAAGATTAAATTGTAGATAAATTAAAACATATGCAGTTTTGTATGCTGTGATTGTTTCAATATTTGAATAATTAATTCAGCTAATACATGTGAGGATTTTACATTCTTACAAATAGGTACTTTGTGTGTACATTTCTTTTGTTAGAACGGACTGAAAATATTGTGCACATCTGTATGTTTAAAATGGTGACATTTGGCAGAATAATAATACATACAAAATATACTAAAATTTGCTGCAGAAATGCTCCAAAAATAAAAAGGAGCTTTATAAAGTGAAACAATAATTTCTATTGTATATTTATATTTATTGGGCACACTGGGCTCACTTTACAAGATCAGCCACCATCATTCAATCCGCTGGTTTTCAGTGCTTGGACCAAAGGTTATGCTGTCTGTTTCAGCTTGGTTCTCAGAGAAATGCAAAAAATGCTGCATTTCATCCATATGTCAATTTTTGGTTCCTAAGTCAAGTCTGAGCCTGGCAGGACATCCACCAGCATTGATCACAGCATCCGTAAAGTAAGCCATATCATCTTTCTGGAAAAAAATATCAAGCAGCCGGAGCTGCTTCTTGCTCAAAATTCTTTTAAGGGTATATTTGCTTAGTACAATACCATGTGAATCACCAAGCAAATGAAGTATTTCATCTGTTGTAATGTAATTAATGTAATGCCATGTTTAAAGTAGTTCTCAGTGTATTCACAATCCATTTCCATGCTAAATGGAATAGGAGAACTTGTCAATGCTTCAATGAGCTGCTACCTTATGGACTGTTGTGTGAAAGTATTGCATGATTTTAAATTTTAATCTCATAATTTTGACATACCACAGGGCTTATTTGTTATTTTTTTTTCTTTTATTGGTAGAAAAGGGCTTCCAAACAACAAAGACATTAACATACAGGAAGTTACTGTTGTGGCCGTGGTTGGTGATCTGTTCTGATTTTGTTTTGTGTGTTTTTTCAGGGCTGGAACAAGGCAGGGGCAGGGCTGATCTTTGCTGGGGTTGAGCAGCTCCTGACACACCTGTCACCTATCTCCCCTAATCAGGACTCCTTCTTAAGCATGCTTCTCCCACACTCTGATGCCAGATGGTCACGTTGCTCATGCTTGTGTTTCTCGCCTCAGCATTGATCTCCAGGTTCCTGCCTTGTGTTCTTCAGCCGTCTTGCCTTCGTGCATGCTGTGATTTTGTGAGTTTTGTTTTCCTGCCTGTGTGCTAACCCGTTACGGAGTTTTTTGTTCTAAGTGTCTGTCGAGTGGTTCTCCAGCACTTTTGGTTCTTTTGTTTGCCTGTGTGCTTTTTCCCTCAGCGGAGCTTTTGTTTCCCACCAGTGACTGTCGAGTTCTCTCCAGCACCTGAGTTTCATCCTACCTGTGAGTTTTTCCCCGAGTGGAGATTTTTGTTTTTTGTGGTGGCTGTCGAGTTTTCTCCAGCGTTTATTTTTTGGACTTTTACCTGTGTGCTTTCCCTTAACGGAGTTTTGTGTTTTTCATTAGAAGCTGTCGAGTGTCCTCCAGCAGAGACTGACTTCTCCGTTCCCGTTATATCGGCTCCCTCAGTTGTTACTTCTTTTGTTGTTACTTTTTCGAAATAAACTGTGATTACCGTCTCTGCATCTGAGTCCTACTTCCAGAGTGCGTAACAGTTACAGCTTTTGTAGAATGTCCAGAGAAACGCTGGTGCATCTGTCTTCATCTCGCACTACAAAGCTGTGTGTTACAGTTTATTACTGATCATATCTACTCTGTCTTTATGTTGCTGTGGAAAAATGTATTGTTTGGATTCACTCAATATGACAGAAATCTCTGAAGTTTTACTTGATAAATTGCTTGTTATTTTGACCAAATTTTATACTCACTATCACTTCGATGCAAATCATACAATACATTTCTTCTATTTTTAAATGTAAAAACAAAAAGATGTCAAAACATGTAACCTTTGTAAGCTTTATAAGATGTTCATTTAAGCTGCTTTTTCTTTCAACCTTTGGTCCAACTGGTGTGTATGCGAAGGTAGACTGATGTTCTTTGTTTTGTATGTTAATATAACAAACAAAGAATGCTGTGTTTCAATAAAGTTTAAAAAAAGATTTTGAGAACTCACCACCTACTCAGTTTAAGCCTGATTTATTCATTTATTTATTTATTTCCACAACAGACAAAGAGACATCTGGCAGTCACATATATGATAATAATTGTCCTAATAACACATATTTGGGTCATAATTTATATATACAACACATTTATAGATATTGATATAGATATATAGATATTTATTTGGTCATTATAGATTGCAGTGACTCCAGACTGACCATCTCAGAATAAAAGTGTAATGTCCACAAAACAGCCAGTGAGCTTTTGCCCTGTAAGCATACTTTTCATTTTTTGCGAGAGGTCTGGTGGTTTCATGGATCTGCATGCATTTGTCTTTTTCCAATTTTACACACAAAAGCACAAGCCTGCAAACACCCTAAATGTCAAGAAAATACAAAGCAAAAAGCTTATTCTGTCAGGCAGTGCAGGGCTCCCTACTTCCTCCCATGGGCTCTATTTTCGACTCTGCCGCCGGCGCATCTCCTCCCCCTTCTCATCTCAGTCCCACCCAGCGGCGCAACTCGGAAAGAGGGAGGGGAGAAGGCGTGGAGTGGGTTTGACACAGCTAAGTGAAATTTTCACAGCAGCTCCTCGCCTCATCTTTAAGAACGCCGCTGGCCAGGCGCATAGCAAGTTTCGAGGATGACTGAGACCACACAGGAAAGTGTCTGACACCCAGACTTCTCCCAGGAGGAGACTGACGTCACTCATGTCTCATGACATCCGTTTGTATTACTTTGCACACCCGTTTGTGTATAATGTTTATTTTTTCTCAGTATATATAAATATATACACACACACACACACACACACACACACACACACACACACACACACACACACACACACACACACACACACACATATCGTTTTATATTCTGTTCTTCCTCCTCATCCTCCTCAAAGCAATGATGTACTCTCTACTCTAAACTCTAAATATGAAGTCCTTAGATGGTAAATCCTCGGCCTCCTCCTCCTCCTCCTCAAAGCAATGATGTACTCCATCTTTGCAGATAACGTTAAGCATTACAATGACAATATTTGCATTTGGAATGAAATGACGTGGGTAATAGCGGACAACGATCATCAC
The DNA here is from genome assembly GCF_039877785.1 of Chaetodon trifascialis. Taxonomy (NCBI): domain Eukaryota; kingdom Metazoa; phylum Chordata; class Actinopteri; order Chaetodontiformes; family Chaetodontidae; genus Chaetodon; species Chaetodon trifascialis. The sequence continues at coordinate 24,137,743 of NC_092075.1, forward strand.
TAACGTTTTCCATGTGTCTGTCTCTCTCTGTCTCTCGAGGGCTCTGAGATAGATGCAGTATGCTCTGTAGGATGCCACGGCTGTTTCTGGTTGGCACAGCGACGTTAACCGATTAGTTTGCATCCCTGTTTCACCTGTGTACATTTGGTCAGGGTGAGTAACCATTACGCCTGCCGAACGCGCTTGCGATGTCGTCAGATGAGATGCTGATCAAAATATAGGTCTGACTGTATGTGCTGACAGTTGCATTGGCTGTTGCTAATTATTGATCACAGTGTGCGTTCGATGACTGACTGAGCACTGCTGAAAACACCGTTAAAACCACGCTGCCGTCTTGTTGAAGGTGTGATATATGGCGTCATCAACCACCTTTTCAGTGGATAGCCGTTATCACCTAGCAGCCACCTATGCAGAGGGGTGTCCCTCTGAAAGACTGTAGGGATGCTAGAATTCGCCAGGATGAACGAGTCATGTGCCGACGTGAACGTGGCATACACGTTTGTCACCACGTTTATCACCAGGCAATTTGAGTCACAATCACCAGACATCCCTGTTTCACCTGTGTACATTCGGTCAGGTTGAGTGACTATTACGCGTGCCAAACGCGCTTACGATGTACTCAGATGAGATACGGATCAAAATATATAAAATTAGGTTGTTGCTAATTATTAATCGCAGTGAAATGCCAGACACTGTGGAAACCTGACTGTGAGGTGTTGGTGACGTGAGCGCATGACTGCCGGTTTAGGAAGATCCACTTGCGCCGCTGGCGCACAGAGTTGACCAGGTCTGAGGTGGTGAGCTTTCAGCGCAGACCGAAATGGTCGAAAATTCCAATGCGCCGGCTCATTATCCCGACACCTCCCCCCTACTGCGCCGCAACGCCCATCCTGGCGCACCTCTGTACGCTTCGGTTTACCAAAATACCAAGTGCGCCGTGCGCCTGCCTGCACCGGTCGAATATACTACTGCGCCGGTGGCGCAGCCTGCTGCGCCGGCGGCGGAGTTGAAAATAGAGCCTCTTGTGTTTTCCCTGTGACTGTTTCCCTTGCCCCCTTGTGGTCTTGTCTATCTTTCCCTGTTTGTTCAGGTCTGTGCGTTGGGCGGCTCCTACCTGCCTAGCTTCTCCAGCCCTCCCTTCCTCTCGCACCTGCAAGTCATCATCTCATCTATGCTATATCAGCTGTGTATTTAACCCCCGGCTCAGTCCACCAGTATTCGTCGGATCGTCTCCTTGTATTAAGTGGTACACACGTCCACTCTCTTGCCAGTCTTCCCCCTTCTGTATTTGCGTGCCTGTACTAACCAGTGATTTTTTTTTTTTTTGTACTGTGCTCTTAGGAGCCTCATCCTGTCCTCAGCCCAGCCCAGTCTTGCCGGTGAGAGGAATCGGATCGTGATCCTCAAGAGCGTTTTTTTGGCTCTCGCCCTCAGTTGCCCTTTTGGGACACTTTAAGTTCTTTGATCCAGTCAGCGATCTACCAGAGCATTTTTTGCTCTTGCTTTTTGTTGTCTATTTTGTGGACTATTTTTGTTTTTAAACCTATTGATTATTTTTTCATCGACCTGTTCTTCTGTGTTCTCTCTGAGTTCCATCACTTTGAGTTCTCTCCCTGGTCCTAGTGTGTTCGCATACCTGACATATTCCAGTTGAGCTGCTCATGAGATAGAGGAAAGAATGATTCAATAATTACTTAATTTCCTCGGTGTGGGATCAGTAAAGTCTTATCTTATGATAACTTCTCTTTCCACTATAAAAAAAAAACATTTTCATTTGTTTCAAATGAAACACATGAAACAAACTGTTTCATTTGGCGAGCCAACTGCTTCCCCTCGAATTGTTTGGTTCATGACAACTGAGGGTGGAAGTTTCCCTGCGGTGCAGAGGTATTAGGTGCTGTATCATCTTGGACATGTTGGTCTGTGGACACTTCTTGGCTATATGCCCTATGCTGCTGGTTCCTAAAGCCTCACCTGAAACCTGGCTTGGCCCACCATTGTCATTACCAGAAGTCTCCTCATCACCTGATTCCAAAGACATGATGTGAGTTCAGTTCACTTTTAATGTAATTGTCCAGCTTAAAACTTCTATCAAAGATACTGACAAGAAAGTCTTTTGCTGGAAGCACTGCTGAAACTGGTTCTTTCGAGCTGGAGTTAGTGCTGAAATCTGCTGCACAGGTCTGGATGAGTCTCTTTCAGCAGGAAGCACCCGGAGCTTCTGGAGCACTTCAGCTTGTTGCCACAGCGATCTCATCGATCACCACTGCAACCACAGGCTGGCCTCTCGGATTCAAACACCACTAGACATCAACTGCAATCTTCACCACTGCCTTGTTTGCCCTAAAATAGTCTGCTGCCAATAGAGAAAATAAAGTCTCTCTAGCTGCACCCCACTTTTGGTGCCAAAATTGTGTAGAAAGAAAAGAATTGGTAGCCACACAGGACACAATACTATGATTCTTGCAGCGCTTTAATGGCAGCTTTAATGTCAGTAACAACCCCAGCTTACGGTTTGAAAAATGGAGGTAACAAAAGACGGTACCAAAATATGGCGAATCTTGGTGCTATAACCACAGTCTTACATAGCCCTACATCAAGAGGGTGCTGTGTTAGGTGGCTGCCTGTTGCAGTAGTTCTGTCGTTTTTTGTTCATTTTTGTTCATTTAGTATGTTTTTTCTGTTCTTTTTAATTCTATTTCTTAACCGTGTTTTTTGGAAACTGTGTCGCAATGTTTGCGCACAGTTTTAGAACTTTTTTGGTTGCCGTCCTGTAGGTGGCCAACAAGGGCAAACGCACTGCAAACGGCAAAACGCTGCAAACACAGGAATGATGCAAAGCCAAAAACTTACAAACACACAAAACAAAGGCGAGAGAAAAATGCTGCAAATATCAAAACACACACAACCCCAAAACAACTGCAAGAGAGAAACGCTGCAAATTCACTCCACAAAATGGAAGTGCCCCAGGCCACTAGGGGGACTCGACCTGAGAGATGGACCAGTCCTGTGGGACCAGACCATACACATATAAAGAGTAGATGCCGCATCGACTGCTACTGCCTATTGGCGCTGACAAGCAGTGGGGCCGTCATCTTGGACGGTCATCCGCTTCACTCAGTGCTGTTTGGTAACAATCTGAATACTGAACTGATTTTCAGGCGTTTTTGTTTTTTTTTTTTGCTGCAAACGTCATACATGTAGCTATGATACAGGACAAATGGTTCAGCGTATTTTAATATTCATATGGGAATAACAGTAATAGAATATTCTGCTGTAGCCTAGACTGAGAATGATAATGATATTGATACTCTATATATGATTTATATATTCATTTTCTCTGATATATAACTATATCTCATATATAACTTATCTATTATATATGTATATATGTATGATATTGATATTATACATATGATTTATATATATTTTCATTTTTTCTGACATATGGCCTTTCTGTGTGGAGTTTGCATGTTCTCCCCATGTTCACCTGGGGTATCCTCCATAAAAATACCCCCACTAAAAACATGCAAGAAGATCACCACCTGACCAATGGTGATGAAAAGGAACTGGTCCCCGGGCGCTGGTCGACCGGCAGCCCACCGCTCCTGGTCTGCCGTGGAGGAAGGACTGACCATGGATGGGTCAAATAGCGGGATGGAATTTCACATATGCATGGCGTGTACAGTTTCCTCCTCAACTGCATGTTGTGTGTTGTGACGAATAAGAGAAATTCTTCTTCTTCTTCTTCTTCTTCATAACTTTTATTTATTGTTATGTTTTATATAGAAATATAATGTGTTCATTAGTCAGTGTTTTGTTTATATATGTACATATATTTATATATAGCCTAATCATATATTGTCGATTCAAATTATTAAAATAGTTGACTTTACTGCACTATCTGCTTCTCTATCATATATTAGTGTGTGTGTGTGTGTGTGTGTGTGTGTGTGTGTGTGTGTGTGTGTGTGTATGTGTGTGTATAATGTGTGTGTTTACAGTGTTTGCAAAAGACCTGTCTACAGTCTAGGCTACATCAGAATATTCTATTACTGTTAATCCCATATGAATATTAAAATACGCCGAACCATTTGTCCTGTATCATAGCTACATGTATGACGTTTGCAGCAAAAAAAAACAAAACAAAAAAACCCCCCACACATGAAAATCAGTTTAGTAGGGTTTAGTAGGGTCAAGGCATGGAGATACAGACCATCCGTTCCAGTGATCATCACGGGGAACGTGAGGTCCTTGGCAAGTAAGATGGACAAGCTCATTGCGCTTGTCAGGACTGACAAGCGCAATGAGCGTGGGAATACTGACAATGCAGCCTTATGGCCTTCACTGACTAGAGTGTGGAGGCACCCATCTTCAGCTGTGTGTGGATGGACAGAGATGTGGCTCGGAGCGGTAAGAAGAAGTGAGGAAGTAAGTACAAATACCTCAGAGTGCAGCTCAACAACAGACTGAACTGGAAAACTAACAACAACACTGTCAAGAAGGGGATGAGCAGACTCTAGTTCCTGAGGAGGCTCAGATCATTCATCGCATGCAGCAAGATGTTGGAGATCCTATACCAGTCTGTTGTTGCCAGTGCACTCTTCTTCGCTGCAGTGTGCTGAGGGAGCAGCATCAGAGCTGGCGACACCAACAGACTGAACAAACTGATCAGGAAGGCCGGCTCCATTATTGGCTGCAAATAAGACACTTTTGAGGAGGTGGTGGAGAGGAGGACACTGGACGGACTGTTATTCATCATGGATAACCCTGAACATCTTATTCACCACCTAGTGGACAGACTGTGGAGCATAGACTGCTCCAGCTTCACTGTCACAAGGACTGCTTACTTAATCTACCAACCTCGCAAACCCCAGTATTTCAGTGATACATAGTATTTGCACTACTGCAATATTGCACAGTGTTTATTGTAGAGGAATCCAATTTGTATGGAATTCAGTGTGACCCCAACAAGCCCCTCAACCTTACCACCAACGAATTAGAGCAGTTCCTGGGCACTCTGGTCTACATGGATGTTTTGGATGTTTTGGAACAAAGCAACCCGAGTGTCCCAAGTAGCAGACACAATGACCCTCAACAGATGGGAAGCCATCAAGAAATCCCTCCACTTCAACAACAATGAGAGACAGGAGGAAAAAACATCCTCTGGTCACTCACCTGATATCCAAATTAGTGCATGTGTGTGCGTGCGCGTGTGTGCATGTGTACAAATGCAACTGTAACTGTTTGCAATGTGTTTGTAATAAATTGCTTGTTTATTTGAATGTTCTACTTGTTGAGTGGTTTGATAAAATAAAAACTTTAAAAACATGGATAACATTGTGTATTTTCCTTGTTCCACTAATATAACTTATTTTAGAAAACCTTAGTGTTTTATTACCCTTGTAATATCTGTTTGGGGGGAGGGGTTTTATGATTGATGTATGATCAGGGACCCCAAAGCTCCTCCAAAATAGGCTGTAATATTTTTTACCCAAAAAATTAAAACGTCATGCAATAGAGGGATTTTTTTTTTTTTTTTTTTTTTTTTTTTTCCGGTTATACAGTTTATAGCACTGGCTCACTCTCTCTCTGAGGAACTGCTGTAAATACTTGCATTTTTATCATATTATTATATAATATATATTGAAATACATATTATATCAGTCAGAATTCCTTTATTTTTAAGAAGAAGAAGAAGAAGAAACGTACTTTATTTATCACGTCACACAAGTGAGTTACACTACACGCCATGCTTCTTGTGAAATTATATTTCCGCATTTGACCCATCCTCGGTCCGTCGTTCCTCCGCGGCAGACTAGGAGCGGTGGGCTGCCAGCTGCCAGCCGATGCCGGTGCCCGCGCCCGGGGACCCATCCTTTTTTCGTCACCATTGGTCAGGTGGTGATCTTCTTGCATGTTTTTAGTGGGGGTTATTACGGAGGAAACCGTGGGTGAACACGGGGAGAACATGCAAACTCCACACAGAAAGGCCCCCTTTTTTCCTCCAGCAGCAGCACTGAAGGCATGGTGGAGGACACGCCACCAGCGCCCACAGCGGGATTTGAACCGGGGACCTTCTAGCTGTGAGGCGACAGTGTTTCCACTTGAACCACCATGCTACCCAATTTACTTTATTATTTGTATAACTGGATATTTAGTTTTAGTTGGTTAGATTTTAAGAATTTCTCTCATCCTTATTCTTCTTTGTTGTTATTTTTTTATATTTTGGGTTTGTCTGTATGTTTAAACTACTGCCTACAAGGGAATAAATTCCCAAATTGGGAATCTAAGGGTGAATCCCATTTCTCTTTTCTACCCCTACCCCTTAGCCCTACCCCTTGTCCCTTGCCCCTTGAAACGGAGTGCCAAGGGGTAGGGCCGAAAGTCAACCCCTCCGAATTGGGACACCCCTTCGACAATCGCGTACGTCATCATTAGTCGCCGCTGCCTCTTACGTAGGCAGATACGACGAGCTACCGTCACATTCGATTTGTGTATGACATTCCTGCATGTTGTATCCCATAATGCTGTCAATGTAACTGAATACCAGCAGCGAGGTTGCCAAAGTTATTATTGATAACGTTATCACTGCAGATTATCATCAGGGCTGCCCACAGAGCACCGCTAGTGGCATTCAGCCTGGCAACGGTAACCACGTAACTGAAGCCTTGACTACAATCGATTTTTTTTCGGGTTTCTTTTTTTTACGAGGAAAATGACCACTACACATTGAAACAACGTTAAAATAGACAATAAAGTGGTTTTCGTACATTTTAAAACTTCGTTCATGGAGAAAATACCGGTCTTGCAAGGCATTCTGAGAAATCTGTCGTACCCCTCCGTTTAAAGTGTGCCTCGGAAAAATTTCCGTTTGGAGGGGTACATAGCCCTACCACTTCCCCCTACCCCTCCATCATAATGGGAATTGGGACACCCCTACCCCTCCACGTGAACGCGCAAAACGGAGGGGTAGGGCCAAGGGGGAGGGCCAATGGGTGAAATGGGATTCAGCCTAAGTCTAAGTCTACCACCTAGTGGCCAATGTCCGTAACAACAGGTGGAACTGGAAGCTCACTTGAAATTAACATTACAATATATTTACAATAAGATTACACTCAAAAGAAACAAAAAGCATGCATTAACTTGTTTTGACACCCTGGGGAACCAGAGGTTTGTGGTTGGTTTTGATATGGAAATTGTTCTCATTGAGAAACTCCACAAAATTCTCACAGGCCCACCTTGAGGCCTCCTTCAGTTTGGGCATTTTGTTTAGTGCTGCTGAGCACTCTCGAAGTATACACAACCAGTTTCCATTCTGCATGTGCTTGCTGCCAGAGAAGCACAGTATCCGTCCTATAGGAGGATGAACCAGCAGAGAGAAGTGTTTCAGCATTTGGGTCATACAATGCAAGCCCTGGGGCTATTGTCAGTTCTTTGTAGATGCCATCAAACACCTGTTGCTGTTGTAACCATCAGGCCCACATGTTTGACTTTTTCAGTAGGTCTCAGAGAGGATGCATTTTCTCAGCCAGGGGAGGCAGAAATTTCCCAAGCTGACTCCTTATGCTTGGATCAAACTACACATTTTTTATTTATTTATTTATTTTGTCTTTTACAATGGTCACTGCATCAGATCAAACAATCAAAGTGCCATAAAGTCACCCGACCTTGTCTTGGTCGGGTGACTGGCAAGACTACACATATGACTCCTATTGATTGCAGCACTTCTTATTTCACGATCATCAGGGAGATGGGTGAAGCAACTGTCAATCAACCTGTTGTGTGTGATGGTCTTGTGTACTGAAATATAAGAAAAGAAAGCAAATTAAAAAAAATTAGGCCCAGGGATAATGTTATGACAGCATAGCCAGCTACTTGCCTGGCTGATGAAATGCTTCCGCTATTTCTCACCAACATTTCTCTTTTTTTTTTTTTTTTTTTGGACTTAGTCATGGTAGAAATAAGATAAAACCAGACTCTATTGATCCCACACTTGGGAAATTAAGTTCTTACAGCCAGCAAGAATTACAAAAAGCAAAAACAATGGCACTCCTCGAGGAAACATCAAATAAGCAGGGGTACTGTTAAAAAAAATTCTGACATGCTAGTCTTTGCCTTGGGGTACTCATGTGGTGTCTGCTCTTTGGGAACTTGCAGAACCCACCTCCGACAGTCCTGACAGCACCATCTGCAGTCTCTCATTGTGCTCTCTCTGTGTGGCTGGCTTCCCACATGAGCACATCATCCATCTGACACAGAACACCTTCCAGGCCATCCAGGATGCATGGATAACAGGGCTAAAATGGTGCTAAAATAAAAGAATCTACAAAATCCTAAAAGCTGAGGACTATTAATATACCTGAACAGAGACCACAGACACACTTGAGGTGGATAGACACATTGATAACTGATAGATAAACTGCACACGGCAATAAATAAAATGAAAATAAAAACACAAAGCATACATAGGATAAAACCATGAGATCCTGTGGTCATATTAAAGAATAAAATATATAGCTATATTCAAAACAAAGTAATCTGTCAACCAATAAAACAAATAAAACACAAAGCTCAATGGACTAAAATATCAATAAAAACTAGTAAAGATTGATAAACGAAACAAACAAATGTTCAGTAAAACAAGTAAAATACTAAATGACGAGTTTACAGGACCCAAAGTGCCAGGCTCAGACACATGAGGCAGGAGGCGGAAAGCAGTTTCAACATGAACAATGGGCAATGAATGAGTTTACTGTACTGTGCTGGAGTGTTGGCAGATCCAGTTACCTTGTGGGAGTGGACAGACTGGCCCAAGTTCTTCCGTGAGAGCAGACCGACAGGGCATGGACGGACAGGTGTGGGCTAGGCACCTGAGCACAACAATTCGGGGTGCAAAAGGCAGGCAAGACAAAAATACTTAAGGTCTGGTCTGGTTGTTAAGGCAGACAATACAATGAATACTCATAATCTGGGTGCTTATATGCTGAGTGAGCAGGTGGGTCCTAATTGATGATTGATTGCAGGTGTGTTCAGGAGGCTAGTCCCAACCTGCCTGCCATGCCCTGCAGCAACACCGACACAGACTAGATAGACAGGGGAGAGACACCCAAGTAGCTCCGTATTGGTTCTGGGAGATGGTGGATGTTTGGGTGTCATGCTGCTGTTGCCCTGTTGGTTAATGATCACTGTCTTCTTCTTTAGCGTCACTTTTTCCAATACCTGCTGTCGGGAGATCCTAATACAACCAAGGGTGATCCATGATACTGTTGGTTCTGGGGGGTGGCCCAGAAGAACGTCTACAGCACAGGTCTCAAACTCATTCCACAAAGAGCCGAGTGGCTGAAGGTTTTCTTTCCAACCAAGCAGCAGCACACCAGACTTGACTCATTTCATTAGATGATCTCAGTCTTCAGACAGCTGATTGGTCAGACTGCATGCTCTTGATTGGGATTGGTTGGAAGAAAAACCTGCAGCCACACGGCCCTTGTAGAATGAGTTTGAGATGCTTGGTCTACAGGTAAGTGTGGTTCCTGGCCAAACATGAGGAAGTGTGAGGACCAATTGACTGATGAACTGTTGTGTTGTAGTTGAAAACAAGTTGGGGGAGATGTTCAGTGGGAATGTGTACAGTAGGTTGTGCAGGGTCCAGTTAAACCTTTCACGCTGCCATTTCACTGATGATGGTAAGAACTTAAGCTCTTGGAGGCTTCTCTCGTAGCTCTCTGACTCTGTCCCCCATCAACCTGCCATGGCCTTTGCCAGTCTTTATTCCAGATTTCAGCCACCAGTCAGTGCAAAGGTCCAGTCAGTTTGGAAAATCCATCCACAAAGTACCTGTAATAATTGGTGATGCCTGAAAAGGACCTGAACACAGGCAGGCAGGTTGCCGTCTTTCTTCTAAACCAAGACAATGGGTGTTCAGCAGTGTGCCTACATGTCCAGCTTGGGAGTTAACGGTTACAGTGACTGATTCTGTATCACTCTCAACCTCACTGATTCATGTTGGTGAGCTTATGACCTCTGTCTTTGTTAAGAGAGCTTGGTCTGTACCAGCTCTATATGGAAAGTGTCCTGAGACAACTTCTGTTGTGATTTGGCGCTATACAAATAAAATTGAATTGAATTGAATTGAATTGAAAGAGCCCCACTGGGGTAAAGAATGACTGGAGAAACACCTACATTAACAACTGGTATGTATACTGTGCCTTGAGCGACATGAACCAGAGCTGGAGACACTAACAGCCCTTCAGGAAGATGGCTGTCATTGGTCAATGGCTCAATGGGGACTGTACCAGTGTAACGGGTAGGTAAATGCATTGCCACCACAACAGAGATATAACTTGTAACAGCTCTAATCTCAGACTTCTCAGAAAGCAACAGGTACAAAGTCTAGCTTGGATGTAAAGTCTCTTTAATTGAACTCTGAACTCTTGAAGTGTTTGGTGAACCAAACAACAAACAGTAACAGGCAGGCAAGGATCCAGGAAGTACGAAACACCAAATGTCGGAGTCTCTTTCAGTGTTTTGTGAAGCACGCACGAAACAAGCACAGGCAGACAATAACAGTAAGCACAGGCTGACAAAACTCTTTGTCAGAGACAGAAGACTGATTGGCAATTAGATTAGATTAGATTAGTGTGCTGTGACTATCAACTTTAAAATTAGTCACTGAGAGGGAGAAGGCAGGGATCTGTCCGACACGCTGAGTCAAAAAAACATGAAGCCATTGCTGCTGTTTCAGGGTGTTTATTGACCCTTTCAGTGAAATCGCACTTTTGACCTTACCTGGTATGCTGATGTGATTGCACTACTGGACTCTAGATAAAAAATAGCCTTGCGGTCAACAGAAATATAGGCACCATGCCTCACCCTCACTCTGTAACAAACAAAACTGATCCCCAGGTAGGTGCAGGTGATATTAATCAAGCAATCACTTTGCCCCAGTGACACTCACACCCAGCCACACCTCCACATAGACACACCCACACACAGTGACAAGGTGAGAACATACATCCCTGCTCCTACATTCCGGCCCCTAATTATTATACCATAATAATTACAGAATAATAGCAGCACAGAATGACCAATGCACAATACTTGGAAATGAGATGAACAGTTTGACATCTTTTCTCCATCTTTTCTTTTCTTTTTTCTTTTTTTTTTTTTTACAAACAAGATAAAACATTTTCAATGTCCATGAATAAGCTGGTACTCCCAGTGTCTTCAAGTGTCTCTGGGCTAGGGGTTCTGGAACTTATAAAGCCCAGATTGAGAGTGGTCTATTCCTCACATGTGTCACATACATAGTCATAGTCAAGTCCATGTCAAAAGGTAATCCATCAGGTGTCCTCGGCTTCCTGAAGCAGACAAATCTTTGTGACTGGCCTGTCCAGACAGCTTGCCCTGGTCTTGATTGTCACTTGTCGAACAAGTCCTCTTTTATCCTGAACCGCCTTGACAACTCTCCCCATGATCCAGGAGTTGCAGGGTGCTGAGTCATCCACAATGAGCACAATGTCCTCAGGAATAAAATTGTGCTTGATTTTATTCCATTTTTGGCGCTCCTGAAGCAATGGCAGATATTCCCTTGTCCATCTTTTCCAAAACAGATTGCACATGTATTGAACTTGCTTCATCTGCGGATGGCATACAAGTCCTCCTTTTGGAAAACACCAGGTGACAAAGACGGCTGGCCTTTGAGGAGAAGAAGATGATTGGGAGTCAAGGCCTCTAGGTCGTTAGGATCTGTGGAGCCTTCGTTATTGGTCTGCTATTAAGAATAGCTTCAACTTCACACAACACAGTGTGAAGACCGTCATCATCCAGAGTTTGTGCTCTTAAAGTAGAGTTGAGGACTTTCCTGATCGAGCGAATTAGTCTCTCCCAGACTCCCCCATGATGGGAAGCACTAGGAGGATTGAACTTCCACTTTATTCCTCTCTGTAGGAGTTCCTCATGGATTTGAGACTGATTCCACTGTTCCAAAGCTCTTCTCAACTCTCGATCAGCACCAACAAAGTTGGTTCCGTTGTCTGAGCAGATTTCCTTAACTTGACCTCGTCTTGCTATGAAGCGATGTAAGGCATTGATGAAGGAATCAGTCTCCAATGATGCAGCTACTTCGATATGCACAGCTCTTAGAGCTAAACAAGTGAATGTCACGCCATATCTTTTCACTTTAGATCTTCCTCGTTTCACCTCAAATGGACCAAAGCAATCCACTCCCACTGCAGTGAATGGTGGCTCATCCGGAGAGATCCTATTGAGTGGCAAGTCTGCCATCTGTTGGCTGCCAGGCACTGCCAGAACCCGTCAGCACACCACACATTTTGCCAAGATCTTTCGTATGGCCACACCGGCCCCAGTGATCCAATATTTCTGCCGTAGCCCTGCCAACATGTGGCTTCTTCCACCGTGGCCAACTTCCTTGTGTACTTGTCTTAAAATGAGGTCCGAGATATGTAGATCTTTGGCCACTATGACAGAATGTTTCAAGTCTTCAGGCATCGCTGACCTATTGAGCCTTCCACCGACTCTCAAGACGCCATTATCAAGCACTGGATTTAGTTTGTAAATGTGGCTTGTCTGTTTCACAGTTTGATTCTTTAGGAGACTGGAAAACTCCTCTGGGAATCTTTTCCTTTGGCAAAGTCCGATTATTTCCAGCTCGGCCTCTCTCAACTCTTCCACAGTTAGAGAAACATGGAGCAAGTCTTTGATATCTTGCAGCTTCCTTTTCAGAACATTTTTCTGTTCTTTCTCATCTGTCTTTGGGTGAGATAACAGTGCCATGACCTTCCTCCTCTTCCTCCAAAGACTTAAGAGTGTATTCTTGAACCTCAAGACCCAACCCATCACTCTTTTCAGACGGTTCCAAGATGAGGTACGGTCAATCAATTGAGACACTGAGTCAACTTCTTCAGCCGTGACAGCATTAGCCACATTGCTAGTCTTAACCTCAGGATCATCCTGCTCTGACAGTTCTCCTGGGCTGCCTGGATTTGTAGGCCATTGCTCCTCTGACAGTTCCAGTCCCCTGGAAGCAAGATCTGCTGGATTGGACAATGTGCTCACATATCTCCATTGATCTGGATGAGATGCTTTGAGGATTTCTGAGACCCAGTTGGCGACAAATGTTCGAAATCTGGAGGTCTCATTCTTGACATACTTTAGCACTGAGGTGCTGTCCGTCCAAAATACAGAGTCAAGTAATGTCATCTGCAGCTCCTTTCTCCACATTCGGTCCATACGCGCTGCTACCAATGCTGCTGTTAGCTCCAATCTGGGAATGTTAACTGGTTTTAAGGGAGCTACCCTTGCCTTTCCCATAATAAGGACGCTGCATGGCCTTGCATTGATGTTGTGCAAAAGCAGGTAGGTAGCTGTTCCATAGCCCACCTCGCTTGCATCTGCGAAATGATGTAATTGGGCAGAAACAACAGTGCCATAGTCCACAGGCTTTAAACATCTGCTGACTTTGAAATCCTCCAACAGGTGGAGCTCTTGGATCCAGTTTGTCCACTCCAGTGCCATGGATGGAGGTACAATATCATCCCAACCGAGGCCTTTCCTACAGAGATCCTGCAAGATCAATTTAGCTTTAAGCACCACTGGCACAAGCACTCCCAGAGGGTCATAAATAGAACTAACCACAGACAGGATCCCTCTACGGGTCAAAGGTCGATCTTGGATCGTCGAAACTTGAACTTGAATGCATCTGATTTTACACACCACTGCACACCCAGTACTCTCTCAACTGGGCGTGCGTCATGGTCCAGATCCATCTCCTTTACATCCATTGCCCTCTCTTCCTCAGGAATTGCACACATTTCGACTGTTACTCATCCACTCCTTTAGCTGAAAGCCACCTCTGGCACAAATGTTTCAGAGATCATGATATAGAGCAATGGCTTCAGCCTCAGAAGACACTGAGACAAGACAGTCATCCACGCAGAAGCTGTTCATGATAGTATCTACCACATACTGACCGAAGAAGTAGCTATTATCCTCCGCACACTTTCGAAGAGCAAAGTTTGCACAGCTCGGCGAAGATGTTGCGCCAAAGAGATGGACACGCATCCTGTACTCCTCCATGGGTTGAGAGAAGTCCCCATTGGGCCACCAGAGAAATCTTAACATGTTACAATCTTCAGCGGGCACACGCACCTGATGATACATGGCTTCAATGTCTGCGATCAAAACAACAGGTTCTTTCCTGAATCTGGTGATGACTCTGATCAATGAGTTGGTAAGATCGGGTCCTTGCAGCAGCTGTGTGTTCAATGATGTTCCTTGGAAAGATGCAGCACAATCAAATACCACTCTAATCTTCTTCTTTTGTGGATGGTATACGCCATGATGTGGAATATCATATCAATATCAATATATCAATATAAGTTTTTCCATGTATACCTGCCAGATTTTGGTGGGCACCCTCTCAGCATAACCGCAAGAAATAAGGTTGTGCATGAAAGCAGTGTAATCTGTATGAAATGAGGCATCTTTCTGGAATCTTCGTTTAAGACTCAAGGTGCGTTGCTCTGCTAGTCTGCGGTTATCAGGCATGCACACATCACCTTTCTTCAAAGGTAAGCCAATTGTGTAATGACCATCTACCAGCTCAGAAGTAACTTTCACCATTTCCATAAACTGACGATCCTCTCTTGATGGACCCAGCTGTTCTTCGTTGCTGCATTCAGGGAAGTCTATTTGAAATTGCTGTTTCCACAGTTCATCCAATTTTACCACAGAGATACAATTAGCAGTGATGCTGGGTTGCTCCAAATCTGCTTCACCAGACACTGGCCCATTGACAGTCCATCCCAACATGGACTGAACAGCATATGGCCCTCCATCTTCGCTTGGAATCACCTTTAGTGGTTCCAGAGCTTTGGGAACGTTCAAGCCAATCAAAAGCTCAATGTCTGCATCAATTTCTGGTAGATGTACCCCTCTCAGATATGACCATCTAACCAGATCCTGCTCACGTGTTATGTTGCTCCTACACACAGGCATTTTCTTCTGTGTAAAGACATCCGGTAAATCACAGTAGAGGCCACTTTCCAGACCAGCTACTTCCAGATCCGATACAATGCAAGTCCCAACCACCCTTTCCTGGCCCATAGTGCGCAAGAGAATCTTAGTTCTTCCTCCTGGAACATTCAGTTTATTCATCAGCCTTGTTGTGCAGAAGGAGCCAGAGCTCCCTTGGTCCAAAAAGGCATACATTTCCACAATTTTATGACCTTTTTTCAATTTGACCTTGACTGGAACGATGGAGAGCTTGCAGTCATGACCGCCGGCCCCAGTGAGACCACGACTTTGAACTGCCACTAGAGATTTGCCAACTGCTGTGTCTGTATCTGCTGCAACTGCTTGACCTTTATCTTGGTCTTTGTTTTTTGGTTGAATATGCAGCATGCTAGGATGTTTAGCTCCACATACTTCACATGACAGTCGCCTCCTGCAGCCCTTACTCATTCCGTGCTCTTTCAGGAAAGCAATCTTGTCATTATGTGCCCTCTTTCCCAATAGAGAGCACAACTCCAGTGCATGTTTACCTTTGTAGTACAGACAGATCTTCTTGTCCAGTGAGGCTCCTTCGTTTCTCACATGAGCCTTTCTTCCATTAACTGATGTGACTGTAGTTGCAAAACTACTTTCTTGGTTCCGTGTGCGACGTTGATAGTGATCTTTGCAACTGTCTTTGCTTTGCATTGACTTTGGAGCATCCTGTATATTGCCAAATACAGGGTCAACTGCAATTTTCACCTGACGCTCAATGAAAGCCACAATGTCAGGGAAAGTAGCTCTACGATGATGTGTTTCTTGAATGTCGCAGGCCACTGTCCTCCACCTGTCCCTTAACCTGTAAGGCAACTTCTTTATCACTGTCAGCATGTTTGCAGGCATGTTAAGCTCAGACATCTACTGCACATCATCCATTGCATTACAACATCCTCTCAGAAAGAGACCATACGCTTGGAGAGACTTGGCATCCTCTGCTTTAACCACAGGCCATGACAGTGCTTTGTTCACATAAGCTGAAGCAACCTTTTGCTCACTTCCAAAATGTTCTTCTAACAAAGCCTTTGCCCTTTGATAACCTCTGTCTGCCGGCATTTGTTGACAGCTTCGAATGAGCTCTTGTCGTTGCCCCCTGGTATACTGTGCCAGAAAGTGCAGACAGTCTCTGAAGTCACCTGTTCTCTCCTCTACATTGTGTTCAAAGGCTCTCATAAATGCATGGTAGTGAAGTGGATCTCCATCAAACACTTGGATTTCTCTTTGTGGCAAATGAGAGATGTTGTGTTGTTGTGCCAGCAGGGCAGAAATTTCATTTTGCCTTGCCATTATGGAGAGCATGGTGTTACCATCGTCACTGACTGGTACTTGGGCATGTGTACTGGCTGCAAACTGAGAAGTTGAAACATCAGTCCTCACATTGTGAGCCATCCCAAACTCAGGCGGCCTTGGCTGAACCAATTGAGATGCAACATCCAGAGTGATTTTCCTTTCATCTGGCTTTGTCAGACAAGACCTTGATATGATTTGCCTGTCATATACTCCTTGGCCACCGGGCACAAATGAATCAGCCTCAGCATTAAGAGCAGTACGAGCCCCTCTGGCCATGTAAGATTCCATACCATCCGATGTCTTACATCTGCTGCCTTTCACACTGCTTCCTGAGACTCTCAAAACCTCCAAGCCTGAGCAGCTGCAATTTCCACTTCGAGCTCAAAGCTCTCTTTCTTTTTCCTTATTTCCTCCTCTTGCTGATCCAAACCTTGTTTTTTCTTGAGTAATTTTTGGCGTGTGAGAAGAGCAGCCATTTCAGCTTCTGCTCTAAGAGGGGAAGAGGAAGTAGAAGAGCGTGAAGTCCTTGAAGTCCCAGCTTTTGATCCATACCTTTTGCTTCCAATGTTCGAGATACTGTCATTTGGCTGAATATCATCATGTACCGCTCCAAGTGGGGCATTCTCAATGTTTTGTGTTTTTTGAGGAATGTCATCCTGTTCCACTTCATAAATTTTTCCAGCCAACTCATCCTGTCCCTTGTCTGGGGACAGGTTGCTATAGACACGTAGCGCATGCAGTGACAAACTGGGAGGATTTTCACATTCTTTATTTTCATGCAGTCTCTCCATATTGTCATTTGTTGCTGGTCTTGAGACCAGTTTTTTAGTCTCAGAGAGCCACTGTTCTACATCCTCAATAAATCCTTTACTATGTGTAGTGGCAATCTAGCTACAAAAAAGGGCCACTTGAGGGAATCTGAAGTTATTTCCAACTCATGGTGGTGTGTAAAAATGAGGTCCTCCTGGATATGAGTTTTACACTTTATTCACTTTCAATTCTTTAAAACCAACAAACAAGACTCTTACAAAAAAGCCAGGTGCTAAAGACTTAAAACTGAGCTCCTACAAAAGACAAAAACACTAAAATGTGATACAAAACCCATTCAGCCCTCACACACACAGACACGGTTGAAAAACTGTGTGGCTTCCCTGATCCTGATTCCCTCTGCTGATTGTGTGTCCCTCCTCTCACCTTAGTGTGCCTAATTAACCACCCATACCCACAGGTGTGCAGGTAACCCCTAGCAACCATAGTGCCTCACCAAAGACACACACCCACATCCAGTCACCCACACAAACTCAAATTGGCTACAACACACCGGCCCCTAATTGTTACTATATAATAACATAACAATTCAACACAATAGAATTGCTGGAGCCAATTACAATGCCCAATCAATCAATAATGTTCACATGTCCACAGTCCAACTTGATGCCAATAAGAGTCTTTACAAAAGTTTCAGTCAGCTTCCAGCAGCAGACAGATCTTCGTAATCGGTCGCTCCAATACGTTGTATTTGGTTTGAACTTTGACAGACCGCACAAGTCCTCGTGAGTCAGGAGAGGTCTGCAGTACCCTCCCTAACAGCCAGGATCCACGAGGAGCAGTAGAATCCACCACGAGAACAATATCTCCTGCAACAAAGCTTCTCTTGTCCTTTATCCACTGTTGTCGCTCCTGTAGTAGAGGTAGATACTCCCGAATCCACCTGTGCCAGAAGAGATCTGCAAGGGATTAAATATGCTTCCAGCGTCGTCTGGTGTAAAGATCGCTTTTCTCAAAAAGGCCAGGTGGTAGAGCAGGTTTGCCTTTCAATAAGAGGATATGGTTTGGAGTCAAGGGTTCCAAATCATTAGGATCATCCGAGACCTTTGTGAGGGGACGGTCATTTAATATGGCTTCCACTTCGCACAGAAGAGTTTGCAATCCCTCATCGTCCGTGTGTTGTTGCTGAAGTACAGAGTTCAATACCTTTCGGACCATACAAATAATTCTTTCCCATGCTCCCCCATGATGGGACGCACCAGGAGTGTTGAAGCTCCATTTCACTCCAGACTGAAGTAATGCACTTTGAATTTTCTTGTGGTTCAGTGCGGACAGAGCTTCTTTCAACTCATGTTCGGCCCCCACAAAGTTGGTTCCATTATCTGACCTGAAATGTGATACTTGGCCTCTTCTGGAAATGAATCTGCGCAGTGCATTGATGCAAGAACTGGTATCCAAAGAATATGCCATCTCCAAATGCACAGCCCTACTGGCCATACAAGTGAATATGACTCCATAGCGTTTAACGAGGCTGCGGCCTGCCTTCACCTCAAAGGGGCCAAAATAATCAACACCCACATTTGTGAATGGTGGGAGGTCAGGTTGAAGTCTCTCTTTTGGCAAATCTGCCACCTTCTGTTCGCCCAACTTTCCCCTATAGCGTCTGCAAATAATACAAGAGAGAAGCCTTCTGGCAGCAGCATTTGCATTAATGATCCAGTAACGTTGGCGGAGTCTGGAAAGCAGGTGATTTCTTCCACAATGTCCCAACTGCTCATGAATGTGGCATAAGATGAGAGTGGAGATGTGCTGATCTTTAGCTAGAATGACTGAATGTTTCATGTCATCTGGCATAGCTGCTTTGCTGAGCCGCCCTCCCACTCTCAAAAGCCCACTTTCAAGCACTGGGTCAAGTTTGTAAATGTGACTGCTTTTCCTTACTCCAGATGTTCCACCTTTCAGTGCAGCTATTTCATCACTGAACCTTTCCAGTTGGCAATACTGAATGATAGCACTCGCAGCTGTAGAAGTATCTTCAAAAGACAAAGTTTGACCACCCATTGTGGCTTTGAATGCTCTCATCTCCTTTTCAACTTTGTTCTTTTGTTGAATAATGTCAAGCCCATTGCTTGACACTGAAGCTTCTATTTCCTTCCTCTTCTGATTCAACAACTGCAACACCTTTCTCAGCTGGAGAAACCACGCTACTGAAGTCTTTAACCTTTTCCATGAAGAGAAGTAGTTTATTAGCTGAGTTGTTGCATTTGGTGCATCTTTGATTATGACAGTGTTTACTATGGCTTCACCTTTGACCTCTGGGTCATCGCTGCTGATAGGGGTGCACTTTACAATGTTAGTGGGCCATTGGCTTTCATTCTTGAAGAGAATCTCTGGGCCATAGATCCACCTGCTGGATGTAAGAAGGTACTCAACCTTGACCCCACGAGAAGCCTCATCAGCTGGATTCTGCTTGGTGTCCACATACCTCCACTGTGAGATAACAGTAGCTTCTCTTATGGCAGAAACCCTATTTGCCACGAAGGTGTGAAAACGCTTTGTTTCACTCCCAATGTACTTTAACACAGTTGTACTGTCTGTCCAGAAGATAGAACTTTCCAGGCTTAACTGCAGCTCTGCTTTCAACATCCTGTCGACCCTCACTGCGAGCACAGTGGCTGTTAATTCCATCCTAGGAATTGTCATCTTTTTTACTGGAGCGACTCGTGCCTTTCCCAGTATGAAAGCCCGATGAACCTGGTTCTCTTCATTCAGCAGACGAACGTAGGAAACTTTGCCATACCCGTCCTCGCTGGCGTCAGAGAAATGGTGTAATTGGGCACTTACGAGCTGTCCAAAATCTTTGGGCTTGATGCATCTTGGCACGTTGAATGTGCTGAGCCTTTGTAGATCTTCTAGCCACCTGACCCACTGCTGCTGGTAGCTTTGAGGGATGTGCTTGCCCCAACTGTAGCTCAGCCTGCAAAGGTTTTGCAGCATCAATCTGGCAGTTTAAGTAAAGGGGGCCAAAAATCCAATGGGATCATACACTGAACTTACAATAGACAAAATACCTCGTCTCGTGCATGGTCTTTCTTGTGCTGCCATCTTGAACCTGAAGGTGTCGGTTTCTGCGCACCACTGCAACCCCAGTGTTCTCTCAACAGGAAGATTGTCTCTGTCTAAGTCCAGTTCTTTTAGTTCCTTGGCCCGCTTTTCCACTTCAATGGATTCCAGCACTGACCTATTATTGCTGGTCCATTTAACCAGCTGAAAGCCTCCCAAACAACATACAGCTGTCAGGTCTCTCACCAATGCTGTGGCTTCAGCTTCTGAAGGTAAGGACTTCAAGCAGTCGTCCACATAAAAATTGTGCTTAATGGTATCAATGACATGTGCTGGAAATGCTGCCCTGTTGTCCTCAGCGGCCTTTCTTAAAGCAAAGCTAGCACAGCTGGGTGATGATATTGCGCCAAACAGATGAACTGTCATTCTGTACTCAGTGAGATGTTGTGTCAGATCGCCATTCGGCCACCAGAAGAAGCGGAGGAAATCTATGTCCTGTTTTGCAACATTGACTTGGTGATACATTGCCTGTATATCTGCCATCACTGCAATAGGTTCTTGACGAAACCTTGTGAGCACTCCAAGCAGAGAATTTGTCAAGTCTGGTCCTTGCAGTAACTGACTGTTGAGTGAGGTGCCTTTAAAACTTGCACCACAATCAAACACCACTCTCAGGGTTCCCTTTTTTGGATGGTGCACACCATGGTGTGGGATGTACCAAACCTTGCCTGCTTTCCCTTCCAGCTGGTGTTCTGGCACGCCTCTCTGCGTAACCTTTATTTATGACATCATTGAGAAACTGAGTGTATTCTTCTTTAAATGTAACATCTTTCTCCAATTTCCTTTTCAGACAGCGAACCCTCTGCTCAGTGACGTGACGGTTATTGGGCATAACAACATCATCATTTCTGAAGGGTAATCTCAAGCAATAATGCCCATTGTTAAGTTCGGCCGAGCTGTTCATAATGTCCATGAATTTTAGATCTTCTCTGGACATTTCTGGCTTTTCATCTGTTGATTTTTCATTGAAATCATGGTTGTATTGCTTCACCAACAGTTCCTCTATGTGAGCAATGGATATTCGGTTGGCAGTAATGGTGCGACAGCTGCTATCAGTCTCACCGCCTCCTCTCAGTGGTCCATTGATAACCGAGCCCAATAGGGTTCTGATGGCATATGGTCCTTCACCGTTACTATTTATCACCTCCCATGGCTCCATTAACTTTGGAACATTGGTTCCGATTAACAGTTCCACATCAGTATCAATGGTTGGAATTTTGACAGAGTCTAGGTGAGACCAGGCACTCAGTTCTTCCTGCCGTGGAACGTTATCGCGGGTCACAGGCATCTTGCACTGTGTGTACACATCAGGTAATTCAAAATAGGTGTTACTGTTGAGTGCAGCTATCTCCAGTCCTGAGATGATGTGACTATTGACAAACCTTTTTTGGTTCATTGTTTTCAATAGAAATTTGGCACTTCTTCCTCTAACCTTTAGCTCCCTCATAAGTCGCTCGGAGCAGAAAGTGGCTGTGCTGCCAGGATCTAAGAATGCATACGTGGTCAGTATCTTGCTGCCTTTGTTGGCCTTGATCTGTACAGGTACAATTGCCAAGACACAATCCTCTGCTCCGGCCCCTATATGGCCACATGTCTTAGGAGAAACTACATGACTGTTCTCTATTGTTTGCTGCTGTGCGTCCTCTGCTTTGATCTCTTTCTTTGAATGAATGTGGAGGATGGTAGGATGCTTCAGGCTACACAATTTGCAAGACAGACGCCTATGACAGCCTTTGCTCATGTGTCCAACAGTTAAACACCCAAAACAAACACCTTTCTGTCTTAAGAGGTCAATTTTCTCTCGGTGTGGCTTCTTCTCCATTATGGGACACAACTCCAATTTGTGACCATCTTCACACAGCAGACAAGACACTTTTATTGATTCATCAGGTAAGTTTTTTTTCTTTTGCATTTCAGTCACAGTTTTAGAAATGACAGCCGTCACAGAAGTTGCAAAACTATTTCCCTTTCCATTGATTCGAGCCTGTGAGACTTTGTTTCCATTTTTGTGATTTGGTGATGAAATGGCTGTGTCCTGAGTGTTTCCAAAAAGTGGATTAGAAACAATAGATACTTGTCTCTCAATGAATTTGACAATGTCACTGAAGCTTGCTTGACGTTGATGCCTCTCTTGCAGCTCATAAGCAGCGTTCCTCCATTTTTCCCTCAATTTGTAAGGTAGTTTCAGGATAATAGCACGCATATTAAATGGCATGTTCATTTCTGACATATAACTGACATCGCATTACAACAGACACGGAGAAACAGTGAAAAAGCTTGCAAAGCCTTGATGTCCTCTGATTTCACTGGTGGCCATTTCAGAGCTTTCTCCATATATGCACTAGCTATTTTTTGCTCATTTCCAAATCGTTCCTGTAAGAGTTCTTTTGTTCTTCGATATCCCCTGTCGGGTGGCATGTGTTGACAACTCTTAACCAGTTCTCTTGGTTGTCCTTTTGTATACTGTTCTAGGAAATACAGGCAGTCCAAACTGCTAGCTGCCTTTCCTTCCACCCCGTGCTGAAATGCTCTTATAAATGCACTATAATCAAGTGGGTCTCCATCAAAGGTTGGCATATCTCTTGAGGGGAGTGACAGTGAGGACTGTTGCTGTATCAGATGAGCTGTAATGTCATTTTGCCGTTGCATGATGGTTAACAGATTGCATCGATCCACATCAGTTTGCATTAGGTCAGCGTATTGAATGGGTTCCTGCATATATTTCAGGGTGGGTTCCTGTGTATGATGTACATGAAAAGCTTCCTGAGGTCCTTGAAGCATGTTTGGCTTTGGATTCAGAGCACAAGGCCTTGGTCCACCATGTGCAAAGTTTTCCTTGGGTCGTGCACCCATTGATATGCCAACTTTGCTCCCTCCTAGTGATGAATGATGGAACTGGTGGTTTGACTGATTGAACTGAGCCTCCATTGGCACTGCAGCTTTACTGCTGCCTGTAGGTGGATGATGGAGCTGAAGGTTTGACTGGTTGAACTGAGCCTCCATTGGCAATACAGCTTTACTGCTGCCTGTAGATGGATGATGGAGCTGATGGTCTGACTGGTTGAACTGAGCCTCCATTGGCAATACAGCTTTACTGCTGCCTGTAGATGGATGATCGAGCTGATGGTCTGACTTTTGCAGAACAAATTCTATGGCCAGCTGCCATTACGAGGAGAGCAGCCCTTTCAGCCTCTGCTTTTAAACATGCAGAGGAGGCTGAAGACCTTGAAGACTTGTGGCTGGAGCGGCCAGCTGATGAACATGTTTTACGACCAACATTAGAAATGCTATCACCAGGAGCAATATCATCATTGACTACAGAAACAGCAGCATTGTCAAGCATGTTTGTATTTGCAGCAACATCATTGTTAGACACATTTGTATTTGTAGCAGCAGCAGCAGCACCATCATTGTCACCTTCAACGTCGTCATCATCAACTGGGTCCTTTTTATCAAGCAACCACTCTTCAACCTTTTGTATTATTTCATTATTATACTGCATTCGGGTTTCATACCATTCATCTTGTTTTAACATTTCATCCTCAGGTAATAGTGATTTCAATGATTGATGCAACTCTTTGGTTTCCACACACAACTTTAAGAACACTTCATGCATTGTTTGCACTTCAGTCACATTTTCCTTTGAAGTCATTAGTTGCTGAACTTCCTTTGTTAATTTATGGAGTTTCTGTATTCTGAGAGTCCTTTCCTTTTGCTGTGATATAATTTTTGCTTCCAATGCTTTAAAAGTGAGTTTGATTGGTCTTTTATCACATTCACTTTCCTTTTCACCTTGATTGACAGCTACAGCCATGTCATCCATTTTGACTGATTTAAAGGCCAGGGCTTTATTTGAATTGTAGCAGGATTTACCTGTATCCCTATTGTGAGAAGGCCAATCTCTTCCACACGGCTTAACAATTCTCAATCAGTCCTACCGTGATTCTTCAGCGTTGCTTTGTCCAAGCTTTCTTTGTCTGCATCTGCTTGATTGGACCCAGCTGGCATGGAGTAGGCTGGGGTGCAGCAAGAAGCGGAGTTTTTCAACAAAATGTAGTGGCAATCTAGCTACAAAAAAGGGCCACTTGAGGGAATCTGAAGTTATTTCCAACTCATGGTGGTGTGTAAAAATGAGGTCCTCCTGGATATGAGTTTTACACTTTATTCACTTTCAATTCTTTAAAACCAACAAACAAGACTCTTACAAAAAAAGCCAGGTGCTAAAGACTTAAAACTGAGCTCCTACAAAAGACAAAAACACTAAAATGTGATATAAAACCCATTCAGCCCTCACACACACAGACACGGTTGAAAAACTGTGTGGCTTCCCTGATCCTGATTCCCTCTGCTGATTGTGTGTCCCTCCTCTCACCTTAGTGTGCCTAATTAACCACCCATACCCACAGGTGTGCAGGTAACCCCTAGCAAATATAGTGCCTCACCAAAGACACACACCCACATTCAGTCACCCACACAAACTCAAATTGGCTACAACACTATGTTTATTGATGCTTGCAAACCAAACATTTTGTTTATCCCGCTCCACTTCAGGTATTATGTCCATCAATAACTTGTGTAGGAAATTTGCCTCCCCATGTAAATGCTTCAAAATGTCCAACTGAGTTTGCACTTATGAAGCGTTATCATCATTCTCCATGAGCTCCTTTAACGTACTGATGACACTTTTCATTTTATTCACTCTTGCTTTACAGTCTTTCTGAAGATGGTCGATTTTATACCCCAAAGCCTTTTCAGTGACAATGATTTTCCTTTTGACAGTTTCATTGTTGTCAGTTTCATTTGCATTTGAACCAGCCTTTGATTCACTCACACTCAAACCAGCTTTTGACCCACTCATATTGACATCCAGCAATGTACACATCAACGTTTAGAGCAAATGTCACAATCCACATCCAAATTAGTTTTGGCACATATCTTCCTCCATACTGGAACCATCCACTATTGTCTCCAAATCCACAGTCCACAATTGCGCAACAGCAGCAAAAGCATCAAACATCCACATCAACCCCTCCCCCCCACACCCTTTTTTTTTAACTTAGTTTTGGCACATAATTTCCTCCATACATGCACCATCCAATATTGACACCAAGTCCACAGTCCACACTTGAGCAACAGCAGTAAAGGCATCAAACATCCATATCCAACTTTGCCACTTTAATGTTCAGGAAACAGCTGATCCAATCATTCCACAGGTTAATTTAGATTTGAGCAATATGGTGATAATGACATCAATCAGCAGCCACAGTATCAATGTGCATCCAATATGCAACAGTAACCAGCATAAACTGTGTCCAAGCAAGAATTAACTTCACAGCATGAATGAACTGAGTTTCACATACCATGGGTTGTGCTGCAATCCATTGTTTCTTTCAATTTTACTCATGGTCTGCATCCAAAGTGGCTGAGTGGTCCCTTGTCTTACATGCAGAAAGCGTGAGATGAGTGGTGGATCTGCAGCCAGTTCTGTTGACAATGTACTGTGACTATCAACTTTAAAATTAGCCACTGAGAGGGAGAAGGCAGGGATCTGTCCGACACGCTGAGTCAAAAAACACATGAAGCCATTGCTGCTGTTTCAGGGTGTTTATTGACCCTTTCAGTGAAATCACACTTTTGACCTTACCTGGTATGCTGATGTGATTGCACTACTGGACTCTAGATATAAAATAGCCTTGCGGTCAACAGAAATATAGGCACCATGCCTCATCCTCACTCTGTAACAAACAAAACTGATCCCCAGATAGGTGCAGGTGATATTAATCAAGCAATCACTTTGCCCCAGTGACACTCACACCCAGCCACACCTCCACATAGACACACCCACACACAGTGACAAGGTGAGAACATACATCCCTGCTCCTACAATTAGATTAGATTAGATTAGATTAGATTAGATTAGATTAGATTAGATTAGATTAGATTAGATTGCACTTTATTGATCCCTTTGGGCGGACCCCTCGGGGAAATTGGAGTTTCAGTAGCTCAAAGCAATACAGGTAAAAAGATAATATAATACAATAAAATAGAGAAAAATATGAGTCCTGTGTCCAGTGCTCCTTCCCTTCCCACCCTCTGTCCCATGTTACCTCCTCACCCCGAGTGAGGGGTTGTACAGTCTGATGGCATGAGAGACAAAAGAGTGTTTCAGACTGCTTGTCCTGCACTTGGGAAGAAGCAATCTTCCACTGAACAGGCTCCTCTGGTTACTGATGATGGTGTGCAGAGGATGCCTGGCATCATCCATAATGTCCAGCAGTTTTTTCAGCATCCTCTTCTCTGCCACTGTCACCAGAGGGTCCAGCTTTGTGCCAACCACTGAGCCAGCCCGCCTGTTCAGTTTGTCCAGCCTGGATGTGTCCTTCTTGGATGTGCTGGCCCCCCAGCACACTACCATATAGAAGAGGACACTGGCGAGCACAGACTGGTAAAACATCCACAGGAGTTTGTTGCAGATGTTAAATGACTGCAGCCTCCTGAGGAAGTATAGCCTGCTTTGTCCTTTCCTGTACAGGTGGTTGGTGTATGTTGTCCAGTCCAGTTTGCTGTCCAGCCACAGCCCGGGGTACTTCTAGGAGTCCACAGCGGCAATATAAGAACGCAGGCCTACCTCACGGACAGAGCGACCACAATGAGCCAGTTCCAAGCAGGGGCGAGCAACACCACCAGCCCCTGTCAAACAACGCTGCGTACTGCGGACACACACACAACACGGACGAATAAGCGGTGTGCGCTGAATATATATATATATATATATATATATATATATGAACAAAATATAGAACAGAATATAAAACAATATACACACACACAGAGACAAACCCACTCCACGCCTTCTCCCCTCCCTCTTTCCAAGTTGCGCCGCTGGGTGGGACTGAGGTGAGAAGGAGGAGCGCACGATACTAAAGTCTGCGCTGCCACGCCCCATCGGCGCAGCGGACCTGACTTTGCGCCGCGCCTGCGCCGCGCCGGCGGTGGAGTCGAAAATAGAGCACTGTTGTTTGGTCCACACTCCGGAACAGAAGGTGGCGGTAATGCGCCAATAAGCTGGATGCCAACCGCCGTTAAACCAGAAGAAGAAGAAGAAGAAGAAGAAGCATCCCACTCCAAATAGAAAGGAAAAGAAAACAAGGGTAAGTAAACAGTCGCTCACAATGTGTAGTGTTAAATGATTTACAAATGTTTAAATTAAGTTGATAAGTAAGTCGTATCTAGAGTTGGCACAGTGCGTTAGCTTAGCATAATGAATTGAAGTCTATGGGAAACATTAGCCTGTGCCGGTAAAGGTGGAAAAAAACAAACGTCTCAGCAACCCCAAGCTAGACTAGTGGACTATAAAGACACACTGTATGTGTGCACATACTGTGTATGTGAGTATGCGTCTGTTGCCTTTCAAACAAAAGTTACAAGGTGCATCATGAAGTACAAGTGTGGAGGCTTTTCTAGAGTGGAGGATAGCCATTAAGCGTTAGCTTGTTTTTAGTCTTCAAAAAGATTTATTTCATACACATGTGCTGTTGTCCAGCAGATGGACCAACACAGCCTTTCCTGAGAGTGTATCTGCGGACTGTGCAGGGGGATAGAAAGAGAGCCTTCAACAATTCATGGTTCACGCACTTCACATGGTTGGAGTACTCACAAAATCGTGACTCTGCCTATTGCTTTGCATGTTGACACTTTAGCTTGCCCAACACCCCTGAAACAGCACAGGGAGGTTACTCCAATTGGAAAAAGGCCATATACAAAGATGGGGGGTTTAAATAGCATGAGAAATCAGAAGGGCATTAGTGAATTGAAAAAAAAATGTTCTCACAGATTCTTCTATACGAGACACTTTGGATCAAGCCTACAAAAAAAACGTTAAGGAAAAGCAGATGTACATAAAAACAATTGCTGAAGTGCTTCGTCTTACAGCCATGCAGAACATTGCTCAAAGAGGACACATTGAAACTGAAGGCTCACAAAACAGAGGAAATGTCCTAGAACTGATTGAGTTGATTGCAAGACACCATCCACCGATAAATGCATTAGGTAATGCCAAGTATCTCAGTAACACAATCCAGAATGAAATTTTGGAATGCCTGTCAGATAGGGTCTGGGAATCCATAATACAGGAAGTAAAGGAAAGTGAGGTTTGGTTTTTTCTGTTATTGCAGATGAAACAAAAGATCTTAAGAAAACTGAACAACTGTCATTAGTACTGAGGTACTATTATAATGGTGCAGTTCACGAGAGCTTCATAGATTTCCAGAGAGCCAATGAATTAGATGTAGCAGGACTCAGTGACAAAATAATACAGTGTCTGGAAAGATATGGCCTTGATTACATAAATCAAGGACTGCCTTTTTTCACCTACGTAATATTGCAAAAATCAAGCATATTTTGTCTCAAAATGATGCAGAAAAACTAGTCCATGCATTCGTAACTTCCAGGCTGGATTATTGCAATTCCTTACTATCAGGCTGCCCAAATTCATTGCTGAATATTCTCCAGTTGCTCCAGAACGCTGCAGCACGGGTTCTGACAAAAACCAGGAAGAGAGATCATATTTCTTCAATACTAGCCACTCTGCACTGGCTCCCTGTAAAGTTTAGAATAGAGTTTAAAATTCTCCTCCTTACTTACAAAGCCATAAATGGCCAGGCACCTTCTTATCTTAAAGAGCTCATAGTACCTTATTGCCCCACTCGAACACTGCGTTCCCAGAATGCAGGTCTACTTATGGTTCCTAAAGTCTCAAAAAGTAGAACAGGAGTCAGAGCATTTAGCTATCAAGCTCCTCTCCTGTGGAACCATCTTCCAGTCTTTGTCCGGGAGGCAGACACTGTCTCTACATTTAAGAGTAGGCTTAAAACTTTCCTTTTTGATAAAGCTTATAGTTAGGGCTGGCTCAGGCTTGTCCTGGACCAGCCCCTAGTTATGCTGCTATAGGATTAGACTGTCGGGGGACCTCCAAAGATACACCGAGCTCCTCTGTCCTTCTGTCCCTCTCCATCTGCACGTTTTCATGTCCTACCACGGCGTGTTACTAACTTAGCTCCTTCCCCGGAGTCTCTGTGCTTGGTTGTCTTGCAGGTTTCACAGTGGCTGAATCTGGATTGTGGATTGCAGCTGCGTCTCCTGCCTTGGCCCTGCCTGACATCCACTGCAACTGCTACTGCTATTATTACATCCACTGTCACTGTTACTGTGATTGCATGTCTGTCTGTCTGTCTGTCTCTCTCTCTCTCTCTCTCTGACTGCATTTCTGTCTGTCTGTCTGTCTGTTTCTCTCTCTCTCTCTCTCTCTCTCTCTCTCTCTCCCTCTGTCTGTCTGTCTGTCTGTCTGTCTCTCTGTCTGTCTGTCTCACTCTCCCTCTCTTGCTCTCCCTCTCTCACCCAACCGGTCGAGGCAGATGGCCGCCCACCCAGAGTCTGGTTCTGCCCGAGGTTTCAGTCTGTTAAAAGGAAGTTTTTCCTCGCCACTGTCGCCAAGTGCTTGCTCATGGGGGAATTGTTGGTTCTCTGTAGATAAGAGAGCTTGGTCTGCACCAGCTCTATATGGAAAGTGTCCTGAGACAACTTCTGTTGTGATTTGGCGCTATACAAATAAAATTGAAAAACTGAATTACAAGTCTAATCTTGTAGGTCAAGGTTATGATGGGGCAGCAGTGATGTTGATGTGATGAAGCACGGGGTCTACTCATCCAGATAGATTTGACGTTTATTGCAACACTGGCAGCATTCAGAAAGATTCTTGGTGATGCTAAGTGTGCCTCTGACAGGCTTCAAGCACCATCACTTGATCTTGCAAGGGCTGTGGACTTAATCCATGCCCTGCAGGAGACTTAAGAGGACTGTAGAGCTGGATTTTGTTTTGATGATCTTTGGCAGCAAACTGTGGAGACTGCAAATAAATGTAATGTTGCAGTTGACCCTATTGAGAAAAGGACACGAAGAGGGACCTCCAGAGTTACTGAGAATCTTGTAGAATCCACTGTTGGTCAACATAGATGCAAGCCCCAAGGTTGAAAGTTTTTTAGAAGAGCAAACAGTTTCACGTCTTGGCTGTCTTTTTGACTCTGATGTTGAGGACCTAAAACATGAGCTGTATCAGGCAAAGAAGGTCATTCAGAGAAGGGCACAGTGTGGGACTGAACTGTCCAGTATCCTGGATTTCACACACATTTCTTGAACCATACAAAGAGGTTTTTCATCAGCTTTTTTTCCTTGTGTCAGATAGCTATAGCTTTGCCTGTTAGCAGTGCCAGTTGCGAGTGCAGCTTCTCAGCGCTTAAGTTGCTAAAAAAAAATCATCTGAGAACAACAATGAATGATGACAGGCTTAGCAATATTGGACTGCTTAGTATTGAGAGGAGGAGGGCAAGGTCGTTGAACTTCGATGCTTTTGTTGAATGCTTCGCTCATCAACACCAAAACAGATGTATTAAGCTGTCATAATCCTGGTGCTTTGGTGTATAGTGAGACTGGTTTGATTTAGTGTATATGTGTTCTGCATGGTTTTCTAACATGAGAGTTGTAATAAAGTTGTTCATAACTAAACTAAACTGATTGTTTCTGTCTCTGTAAGGCCGGGCTATTCAATTGGCGGCCCCCGGGCCGGGCCCGGCCCGCGGGGGATTTTGTGCCGGCCCTTTGGGCGGACTATAGGGAATACATGCAGGTAGTTTCATATACAGCTCATGGCTATGCCTCATGCAGTCTCTGGTATAGTAAGTGGCGGTATGCACCCCGTAATCAAAAGAGGCGGGAGAATAGCTACCTGTTTTGGCCGGACACATATTTTGGGGGACCGCAATGGACCAATCAAAGTTGCCCATACGCGCTCTTAATTTGTTTCTTCTTTCAAGCGAAGCACGGAGCTCGACTGACAAGACAAAATGTCTCTCTCTACTTTAAAAAAACGAAAAGTTGACTCAGAGAATAGGCAGTTCAACAGTGCATGGACAGAGAAATATGTGTTTATTGCTGTAAGTGCGAAGCCTGTGTGTCTAATCTGCAACGAGTGCCTCTCCGTGTGTAAAGAGTACAACTTGAGAAGGCATTTCAAGACAACACATGCTAACTTTGATGCTACTTTCCCACCGGGCTCTGCTGCTCGGAGCCAGAAGATATCGGGGCTTACATCTTGTTATGAGCAAAGACGTCGCACCTTGTTTCGGGCCTGTACGGATCAGGAGAGAGCAACGGCTGCATCGTTAAGGGTGGCATGGATATTAGGCAAAAAGAAAAAGCCGTTTACAGACTCAGAGACTGTCAAAGAGTGTATGCTGGCATCCATCGAGGAAGTGGTTACAGATGAGAAAACCCGAAAAAGCATAATCGATTCAATCAAGCTAATTCCAATATCTGACACGTCAAATATGAGGAGAGTGGAGGCCCTTGCATCGGACGTCTCCGAGACGCTTTTGGACAAGCTGAGGAAGGCGGAGGTGATGTCTTTGGCCGTGGACGAATCGACGGATAACAGCGATGTTGCACAGCTGTGCCTCTATGTGCGATTTTTTGATGGGGAATGCTTTCATGAGGATCTGCTTGGATTAATTCCCATGGAAGGACACACCACCGGTGAGATTTTATTCACAAAAATTGCTTCATTTTTTGAAGAGAACAAGTTGGATTTGGCGCGCGTTGCAACACTGCTTGCGCATTGCTCTGACAACATATACCCCTGACTTCACTGCTCTTGCTAAGTCAAGAAAATGCCATTTCTCTCATTAGATGGATGAGGTAACAGGCATGTTAGTCAAGCCAGCAATGAGGACTCATTTTTGAACAGTGTGATGCAGTTTACATGTTATTCACCCCATAATGCCATATTATGCACTTAATGTTTTTCTTCATGTGGTATGGCTCAGCTGAACTGAATATTGAGGTGTCTGGTACAATTTTAGGACAGATAAGAATGAAAAGCCCTCACCAAATCTCCTTATCGGTGTGTCTGCTTTTGGCTGAGTAGTTGGAGCAGAGGAAGAGTTTCACATTGGTATTGTCAGGCAAGGTCAACTAAGGGACTGTTAAATTGATCATCTCATCTCAGGATCTCATGTTTTAGCAGGACTAACCTGGATGAAGTGAGTAGTTTTGGATGCAATTTGAAACATTTTGGCTTGATAAAATACCATGCACTGTTAGTTGGTATAATTCTGTTCAGTAGCATAGTATGTAGTCTTGTTTTGTATTTGTTGGTGCATTTGAAGTTTACTTTGTCTGTCAGTCCATGTGCCATATCTGTTATTTAGAATTTTATTCATTTAACAGAGTGATGCAATTTGAAATACTTTGCCTTGATAAAATAGCATGCAGTGATATGTTGCTATAATTCTATTCTATTTGCTGTTCTATTCACTGGTTTTATCATTGTTGGTGGAGTTCTGATTTTGCCTGTCAGTCAAACTAGTGAAATATTAAATATGTGTGATATGGCTCTGATTTTTGAACATGATGTTGCTATTTGAAATTAACAGTGCCTTGGACCTATGTGTCTTAATATAACACAATGCAAATGTTGCCATGCACTTACAAAATAAATTCTATATTAACTCCTTCAGTATGTTGTTAAAATTTGTTCATATGTTACCATGATTACTAATTTTCTGGCCCCTTATTTGGCCTCAGTTTCATGAACTGGCCCCAGTTCCCCAGTAATTGAATAGCCCTGCTGTAAGGTAACAAAGAGGTAGGCATAGATGCCTAGGAAACACAAGCATTTATCTTCCTGAAACTAATACTGTACTACTACTAGGTTGTACACCAGAATACTCTTCCGGAGCAACAAACAAAAAACATTTTTCTCAGACAGATAAGATTTCTAAATGCTGGATGCTACACTGTGCATTATTTGGGTAAATGAAATAGCTCTACTATTAATACCTCGGCCTACCATTTATTATGATCTAAGACTGTGGGGCACTTAAAAAAAAGTCATTTCAGTGTGCCACCCCTCCACAGTCTGTGCCCCTAGCTTGCCCCCCCAAGAAAAAATTCTTTTTTTTTTTTTTCTGCCGCGCTGATCTCTACCCTTCTTTTCTCTCAGCCGCTGAATTTGAAGTGTCTGCGCCCAGTCGCTGATCAAGACAAGCAGACCAAATCAGTTTAGCACAGATCTCCTTTGTGGCAAAGTTTGTCCTAACTTAACTTGTAGTTTCTCGTAGGTTGATATTTTGGGAAAATATTCCAGAAATTAACTTTGTCGTTATTTTAAATTCCTCTTCCATGCATCATTTATTTATTTCTTTTTGTGGTCAATGCTTCTATGACATTGTTATTGACATTGTTGATTGTGACTGGTTTAGCCTCTGGGGAATGAAGTGAGGAAGTGGTACAGTGGTTAGAGCTCCTCCCCTGTAATCAGTGTTCTTTTAGCATGCAGGTTTGAATCCAGCGAGTGGCATTGTTTACTTGGACCTTGTGCAGTTTTTTGTTTTTTTTTTACAACTGTCATGCACCACGTTGCTATATTGAGATGTATTTGTTTGGATATAAACCCACTGACTTTGCAGCCCTGTGTTAGTAAACAAGATGGCAGAAACCTGTGTGTGCTTACAATTTTTCCTCTCATTTCTGTCGTTGTTTTGACGTTATTTAAACTCCCCTTCCATGCATTGTTAGGATATATAGACATATATTTTGGGTACATATACATATATATATCCTTTTTTTTTTTGCTATGGTAAGCCCTCTGGTAGAATCAGGAGGGGAGGAAACACAGCTAACATCATTATAATGCTTCACCTATCTGCAATTAAGATATGAAATTATTGGACTTGGATTGGACATAATATTTCCATTACACATCTGCACAAAATAAAGGCAAGTAGGAATGAAAGTACATTAGTCTAGCTATCTGTCTGGGAAGTATAGCTAGTTGGAAAACAGTTTAGACTACCTGTTTCTGGCAACATGTGATGGTAGAATCTTGAGGTAAATGTTTTTGTAGACCAGGGGTGGCCAAACTAAGGCCCGGGGGCCAAATGCTGCCATGAAATCTCTTCATAAAATGTAATGTGGCCCATTCTTATATTTCTCTATGTACATTTTACTCAGAAAATTAAAAGATTGCTCATAAATCTCAACTGAATAGTAGGATTGAGTACTATAGTATTATAGAATGCTTTGGAAATTAAAGGGGTTTTCTGGTCTACAAACACTGTTGCTCTTTCACTTTTAACAGGTTGAAAACTGGCGATCTTGATTTCATACCCCTGATGTCGTAAATTTTTTTGTATGTGGCCCGCGAACAAAAAAGTTTGGCCACCCCATTGTAGACAAATAGACCAGGTTAATCTATTTTGTGAAATTCACTCCTTTATAAAGTTTTGTTCAGACTGTTGACACCTGCTGTGATCATCTTCACTGGATCTGCTGCCTCATGCCAAATCACAGCTGTGCTGACACAACAATGCCCCTTGTGGTGTTATACTGTTGTGATAGAGTATTATTTTTTTAAAGATCATACTTGCACATAAATTGGATTATATTGTACATTTGCCCAAAATTACAGGAGGTAACATGGAAAGATGGTACACATGGTAAGGGGTTAAATATCAAAACTGGATAGGTTGTATGCTTGTTACAAACAGTGTCTGATAAAGTTTTAATATCAGTTTTGGCCTCCAGACTAAAAGCATCCATCCATTTTCTATACTGCCTATCCCTTTCAGGGGTGTGGGGGGGCTGGAGCCCAACCCAGATGTCAATGGGCGAGAGGCGGGGTACACCCTGGACAGGTTGCCAGTCGATCGTAGGGCACTCACACTCACACCTAGGGGCAATTTTAGAGTCACCAATTAACCTAATGAGCATGTTTTTTGTCTGTGGGAGGAAGCCGCGGTACTCAGAGAGAACCCATGCATGCACGGGAAGAACATGAAAACTTCAGACAGAAAGGCCCTGCCCGGGGATCGAACCGGCAACCTTCTTGCTGTGAGGCACGCGCACTACCTGCTGCACCACCATGCTGCCCTGACTAGAAGCAACTGGTTAAAATAGCATTTCAGTTAGGCAGGATATTTAAAATAAACTACAGTGGAAGTTAATGTTTTCAAATGGTCTAATTTCTTTAATAAAATTTACATCGTCTTCTATCAATCTATCTATCTAATAACAGATCTAACAGGATCGATCCAGTACTGGTTAGTTGTGTGATGCCACCTGCAGTCCAATAATTTCACATCTTAATTGCAGATAGGTGAAGCATTACAGACTTTAGACTTTAGACAAACTTTATTGTCATTCAGTAAACAGCCTATATATCCTAACCCTAAACGGCAGAATAATACAGTGTATAAATAAACAGTATGTGAAATAAACAGTGTGTACAATAAACAGTAGAATATAGGTTAAGTTAAAGAATAGCAGCAGGGATGTGCGGTAAGTAAAAAACAGAGAAAAACAAGCAGCACAGATATACAATTAAGTTTAAAGTGCATATAAGAGAATGACCTGAGGTGACAACTGTGGTGCAAAAGATGCTCATTTAGAGTTCAATAGTCTGATGGCCTGAGGGAAAAAGCTGTTGCAGAACCTGGTGGTCCTGCATCGATTGCTGCAGAACCTCTTTCCAGAGGCCAGCAGGGAGAAAAGATCATGGTGGGGATGTGAAGAGTCCCTGATAATGTCAATGGCATGGGACATGCAGCGTTTACGTGCAATGTCCTGAATGGAGGGAGGAGAAGTCCCAATGATTTTCTCTGCTGTCCTCACCACTCTCCTCACATTCTTCCAGTCAGCAGCACTGCAGCCTCCACACCACACAGAGATACAGCTAGTCAAGATGCTCTCTTTGGTGCTTCTGTAGAATGTAGTGAGGATGGGCGGAGGCAGGTGGGCTCTCCTCATCTTGCGCAGAAACTGCAGGCGTTGCTGTGCCCTTTTCACCAGTGACGTGGTGTTCACAGACCAGGTGAGGTCACAATCAACAATGACATAGAAGCATTAACCACAAAAAGAAATAAATAAACGATGCATGGAAGAGGAATTTAAAATAATGACGAAGTTAATTTATGGAACATTTTCCTGCTTATCACCCAAAATATTAACCTACGAGATACTACAAGGTAAGTTAGGACAAACTTTGCCGCAAAGGAGATCTGGTGCTGAACTGATTTGGTCTGCTTGTCTTGATCAGCGATTGGGCGCAGACACTTCAGATTCAGTGGCTGAGAGAAAAGAAGGGTAGAGATTATTATCATACTAGAAAAACGCCATTTTTTACGCGCGTTGTGATGTGCACAAAACGGCTTTTTTTTTTTTTTTTTTTTTTACGCGCGTTCTTGGAGGACTTCATTACGGCGTAAAAAGCGGCGTTCTTTTTGCGCATTACGGCGTAAAAAACGCCGTAAAATCTAAAAAAACGGCGTTTTTTACGCCGTAATGCAGTTGAACCGTGACTGAATGGGGCATATTTCTGACAGGAACGGCTTGCCATAGACTTGACATATAATACAGCAAACTTCCATTTAAATGAAACGTGCAGGACGGCGACATCCTGTAATTGGTGGAGAGGCTGGTGATGTCACGGGAACAGTCCGGCCAGTGCTTTGAGAGTGGGTAAAGTTTCTCATTGTGTCGATCGGACGCTGGCGGAGACGACTCTTATCAGACTGAACCGTGCAATAAACAGCGCGTCCAGTCACTTCACTTTAATGTCTTGGGAGCTGTCAGAAGGACAAGATTTTTTTTTAATTGATCAATAACTGGATATATCACCACCAGCGCCAAAGGACGGACTCATGGGCCAAGACACAAGACTGTTATTCTCTCATAGATAAGGTAAATGTTTCCGCATTTAAAAAAATCATTCAGAGTATGCTCTAAATTAATATAATGTTCACGAATACATTTTTTTTAGTTTGAGATGAGGATGAAAGGAGAAGGAGAAAACGTGGTGTTTGCTGTGTTTTTGCCAACCTACCAAACTCCACGGCGTCTTTAAGCAGAGGTGGAAGTGAAGATGTATTCAATTACTAGAAAGCACATTTGTGAAACTACCTTTAGTTTTACCATTTTAGTTGTATTCATCCATTTCAGAGGGATAACATAGGGTACAATTTAATATGCCATTGTGTATACATATATTTGACATATTCGTATATGTCATAGCATATAGTTTTAACATTTCAATGAAGGATATGTAATGCAGTATCATTTTGCAACTTGGTGAATATACTAACATTGTCTACAATGAGCACTAGGAATAATGTAACAATTTTACAATATTCTTGTTTATTGTTTAATATTGTGCCAAACAAATCAACACTCGTCTCATGGTCATGAGGCTATCAAGAATGCAAAACCCCTAAATTCTAAAAATGTTGGTTAGACCTACGTTCCACCACCTCTCCCATCCATTAATAGTTGGACAGCATAGATCCCAGAAATCGTTACTGCACCACTAAATAAAGTCCAAACTGCTCTTTGCCGCGAAGCCTGACTATTTCAAGATGGAAAATGTTGCTACCAGTTTTTTTTGGAATGGAACTGGTTGCAACACTCCATCTTTCACCTTATGCGATCACGTATGCTGTAGGCCTTTTCCATACATATGTGCTGGCTTGCCTTGACTTGGCTTGACTCGACCCGACTTGGACCCATTAACATCAGAATAAGCGATGGAATCAAGATGCAAGATGCAGTTTGCATGGATACAGTGTCCATGGAAGTGAGTTTCTAAATGATATCCTGTTAATTTGAATGTTGTTGGGATTCAGCTGTTGGCCTGAAGCTGATTACGTGCACTAACTATTGTGTTGTTGTGCATGGAGACACATTGTAGAATAGCACATACTGTGTGGTGTTTCCCCATTGAAAGTGAGTGAGGGAAAGTCACTGCAGGACACATGCAACTGACTGTGAGATGAAAGTCAAAACATAACGTGGCCAACAAAACCAGAAAGGACATATTCAATAAACTCTCTCTCTCTCTCTCTCTCTCTCTCTCTCTCTCTCTCTCTCTCTCTCTCTCACTCACTCTCTCACTCTCACACACACACACACACACACACACACACACACACACACACACACACACACACACAGCAGCTGTGTTTTCTCAGATGTTCCAGTCAGTCAGAAGTAACAAATGTTTTTGAGTGAAAAATTTAAAGGTTGAGAATCACAGAATGTGTACTCCCTAATCCCTAATACAGAGTGTTTCCCACGTGTTGAGATTTTTTTTTTTTTTTTTTTTGTGATGGTCAGCCCTTACTGCAAAACAGCTTCCTTCCAGTCAGGGAGGTTGTTTTTCATCCTATGCCACCGCTATTCCAATTTTTCTTTTACATCCTCAGTATGATGATCATTTTAACAAAGTATGGGCTCAGCTTGTTAGTGTCAGCACTATGTAGTCACAGTTGTTTACCATAATCAGTCTAAGCAGTACTTTGGCTTGCTCAACATCCATTATAGACAGCTGTAGGCTCACTTCCTCAGCTTCAGCTGTTGTTTTGTCAGTCATAGCCTGCTACCTGTGCCCACTTCTTTCCTGAACAACCTCTCAAACCAAGTTAAACAAAGAAACATAAAAGAAAAAAATTAACAGATTAACTAGAGAGTATGCTGACATCAGCAAAATGATGATAAAAATAAAATCAAAAAACAAATGTTTTTGTAGAGTGTTTTAATTCTGCTCATAGCTTGAATAAAAAATGTTAAACTGAAGTGGTTCTTGCTGTAGTGGACATTATTGTAATATGTATTGCTTTTTTAGCTTCACTAAAAAACCAAAAAAGGCTCATTTGTACTTTCAGCTGTGCACAGATTTTGCATAACAATAGCAAGGTGATAGCAGAATAGTGTTTATCCTGCCAAAGTGCATTTGATGGAAGTAGAGTTAAACTGTGCAATATGTCGTGTACTGCATTGTACTAAGATATAGGGCTGATTTGAATGTTTCAAAGTGTCTAGGTTTCTACTGTTGCCATGATAATCTGTCCAAATCAGTATTTGAATGTTGCCAGTTGTTTTTTGTTTTTGTGCTATTCTACACATTGTAGAATAGCACATACTGTGTGGTGTTTCCCCATTGAAAGTGAGTGAGGGAAAGTCACTGCAGGACACATGCAACTGACTGTGAGATGAAAGTCAAAACATAACGTGGCCAACAAAACCAGAAAGGACATATTCAATAAACTCTCTCTCTCTCTCTCTCTCTCTCTCTCTCTCTCTCTCTCACTCACACACACACACACAGCAGCTGTGTTTTCTCAGATGTTCCAGTCAGTCAGAAGTAACAAATGTTTTTGAGTGAAAAATTTAAAGGTTGAGAATCACAGAATGTGTACTCCCTAATCCCTAATACGGAGTGTTTCCCACGTGTTGAGATTTTTTTTTTTTTTTTTTTTTTGTGATGGTCAGCCCTTACTGCAAAACAGCTTCCTTCCAGTCAGGGAGGTTGTTTTTCATCCTATGCCACCGCTATTCCAATTTTTCTTTTACATCCTCAGTATGATGATCATTTTAACAAAGTATGGGCTCAGCTTGTTAGTGTCAGCACTATGTGGTCACAGTTGTTTACCATAATCAGTCTAAGCAGTACTTTGGCTTGCTCAATATCCATTATAGACAGCTGTAGGCTCACTTCCTCAGCTTCAGCTGTTGTTTTGTCAGTCATAGCCTGCTACCTGTGCCCACTTCTTTCCTGAACAACCTCTCAAACCAAGTTAAACAAAGAAACATAAAAGAAAAAAATTAACAGATTAACTAGAGAGTATGCTGACATCAGCAAAATGATGATAAAAATAAAATCAAAAAACAAATGTTTTTGTAGAGTGTTTTAATTCTGCTCATAGCTTGAATAAAAAATGTTAAACTGAAGTGGTTCTTGCTGTAGTGGACATTATTGTAATATGTATTGCTTTTTTAGCTTCACTAAAAAACCAAAAAAGGCTCATTTGTACTTTCAGCTGTGCACAGATTTTGCATAACAATAGCAAGGTGATAGCAG
The DNA here is from genome assembly GCF_039877785.1 of Chaetodon trifascialis. Lineage (NCBI taxonomy): Eukaryota > Metazoa > Chordata > Actinopteri > Chaetodontiformes > Chaetodontidae > Chaetodon > Chaetodon trifascialis. The sequence continues at coordinate 24,177,956 of NC_092075.1, forward strand.
AATAGTGTTTATCCTGCCAAAGTGCATTTGATGGAAGTAGAGTTAAACTGTGCAATATGTCGTGTACTGCATTGTACTAAGATATAGGGCTGATTTGAATGTTTCAAAGTGTCTAGGTTTCTACTGTTGCCATGATAATCTGTCCAAATCAGTATTTGAATGTTGCCAGTTGTTTTTTGTTTTGAAGAGGAAGGAGACTATGTGTCTGCTGCACCTAAAAAGAGGCAAAAGACTGATTAAGAGCAAGAAATGGAGCTCCTCTTTGGTGTTTGTTTATTTAGTCTCAAAACCCATGCACATAAAAACATTTGTCACAGAGGTAGCCGGGGACCTGTTATAAGCTACAAGAACAGTGTGGAGTTGCCAACATGAATTTGATCAGTGAGATTTTTTGATGAAATTTCAAAATAAAACTGAATGCGATATTGTTATGATTTTAGCACCTAATTATTAAATTAGCAGCAAAACAATTGAAAATGATCACAGAAGTATTTGGAGACCTGTACAAAATATGGTTGAGATTATTGATAACAATCTGATAGGATTTTAAAAAATATTTTTTAATATCTTCCTATGTGTGTGTCAGACTCTGACACAACAGAGAACAAAGGCAGCACAACCTGTGAATGACAGGAAAGCACGGTAGATACTCTCTGCATAGCCTTCTGAGATTTACTCACCAAACATAAAATCTACCCACATTTAGCACTTGGGTGTTAATTTTAGACACTGGACACCTGCATCGATGTTCATCGGTGTAGGTCAATCAAACAACATCACTGGAATTCACAAGGATTTATTGCTTTATTCTTGTTTTCAGAGCTGGAGCCAGTCTATAAGTTTCACTTTCTTTGATTTGAGCATTGTGGGACAAAAGTATCCACCAACTATCAGCACACTGTATGTGCTTTCAGTGTGAACATACCATGCTCTAAACATGGTTGCAACTAGCAGGCCTATATAATGAGAGAGTGTGGGATTGGGACACATGCAAAGTGGAACTGAGCCTGGCTGACATGCTGGTGTAGAGATATGCAACCCATTGTTTTTTTAGAAACCCTACATTTTTAGTCATGTTGCTACAGACATACACCTATGCCTTACCCCTGTGAAACTAGAGCCCCTGTGTTATCATTTTTTTTTTTGCAGTTTTATAACCTACTTGGTAGGTTACAACAACTTGTCACTGGTTTAAATATAGCAAAGAAATTGTTATAATATTGCTGTAATTATTTCCACACAGGCTTCAGTTTAAAGCTTAAAACATCATTTAATTTCAGGTTTATGTTTATATGTTCAAAACACAAAACACACTGTCAAACAGCTCAGTAGCACGTTACCAAAAGTGTATTCTTGTGTGCATGGGATTGAACAGCCACTTTGCAGCCTTATCCGCTATGTGAAGGGACAAACAACTCTAAAATAATTTGGTAACTATGATAAATTCTTATCAAATGTGAAAGCATTTACTACATTTTTTAATGCTTCATCCATTCAAGAAAACAGGCCCCCAAAACTGCAAATAGATACTGGTTTATGGCCTGAGTGCAGCCTTGGTCTGGCCCTGGAGTGACTTCAGATAGCAGGTCAGGTTGCTGTTAGTCCTTTTTGAGCAGACACAGAGGTGTCCATACTGTGTTGCCTGGAACAGTGTAAGTTGTGCACCCAGCCTAATCTGCTCCATCAGGGGTTGTGTGTCTGGAGTCCTTTCACACACACAGCATGGTCCTTTTGTGGGCAGCAGTGCGGCTGTTGTGGATGGGGAGGGTGTCAGTGTTGGTGACTGCAGCTGTGCGTTCTCTTTGCTCAGTGAAACTGGAGAGGACTGGCCCTGCTGGTCCATAAAGTGGCTGCATAGACACACTGTCAGCAGCAATATAGCCACAGGAGACATGTTGCAGGCTACCTCCATCAACCAACATTTTTGAAAGGGGATTAGCCAGAAGACACAGGGCTAGCCTTGTTGGCATCAAGAAATTTAGCTGGTTCACAAGCACAGAGAGGTTAATCAAGCTGGAGTTTGGAATTTCCCCAGTGTGGGATCAATAGAGTGTTGTCTTACAAATAAAGCCTATTACCATTATTATGATACACAAGATGGAAGATGGTGCTGTGCTAGGTGGCAGCCTGTTGAAGTAGCTCTGTCATTTTTGTTTGTTTTTTGCTAATTTGTGTTTTTTCCGTCTCTTTAACTTCTATTTCTTAACTGCGCTTTTGGTATCTGTGTCGCACTGTTCTTGTGCAATTTTACAACTTTTTTGGTGGCCTTTCTGTTACTTTTTACACTCTTTGTAATGGAGGGCCATACAGTTGGGAGTGGGGGCATTGTCTACACACACGAGCAGCTGATCGCATGGGTCTTGTGGGTTTGTGTAAACCCACGCTGCTGCCCGGAGAGAGGATTGTAGTCCCGGACGAGCTGAAGAGATGATGTCGGGTCTGCAGAGCCAGAGTCAAAGACCGGATGAGCTCGTTGCACTGGTCAGGACTCAATGGGAATACCGACAGTGCAGCCTAATGGTCTTCACTGAGTCGTGGTTGCATTCAGACATCCTAGACCGGAGTGTGGAGGTACCTGGCTTCAACTTTGTGCGGGCGGACAGAGATGTGGCTCATAGAGGTAAGAAGAAAGGAGGAGGGATTGCGCTGTTTCTGTAGCCTGGACATTGAGCTGCTAGCTGTGGGGATGTGGCCTTATTATTTGCCTCGGGAGGTCACGTCCGCCATCATGATCACTGTTTACATCCCTCCGAAGGCTGAGGGGGACAGAGAATGTGACATCATGTGGGGGTCCACTGGTCTGGTGTGGGGGTCCGTCGGTCTGTCAGGGTCAGGTGGGCCTGGGTGCGGGTGCCCCCTGTGCTCACAGTCCCTGATGACTCGGTGTGGACGACCCCAAAGGTGGCATTCTCCTCAATCATTAGTGCCCTTCCATGTCTCGTTACCCCTGCTACTGTCTGTGGTGAGAGTGTGTGTGTGTGTGTGTGTGTGTGTGTGTGTGTGTGTGTGTGTGTGTGTGTGTGTGTGTGTGTGTGTGTGTGTGTGTGTGTGTATGCATGTAGTTGAGGGTGGGTGTTTGTACATATGGAGGGTGGGAGGGATGGGGTTTTTTTGTTGTTCTATTTTGATTTATATTGTTTTTAACTCTTGTGAAGCACTTTGTGTTGCATTTTATTATGTATGAAAAGTGCTATATAAATAAAGTTTGATTTGATTTGATCATCCAGTCCGCTGTAGCAGCCTACAAACGCAGCAACCAAATGTGTTTTAACCACAATTCTTTGGACAAAATTCTGCCAACTTTGAACCAGTTTTTCAACTGTCCCACCAGAGACAACGCCACACTGAACTTATTGTGTGCCAATGCAAAGGATGCATACAGTGCCACTGGCCTTCCCCCCTAGGTAGAGCTGATCACAGCCTGGTGTTGTTAACACCTCGGTATGTCCCTATTGTCCAGAGGCAGCCTGTGTCCATGAGAACAGTGAGGAGGTGGACTCAGGAGGCTAATGAGTCACTGCAGGACTGCTCTGAGACGTGTGTCTCAATGTGTTGTTTGAACCACATGGGGAGGACATCAACAGCCTGACAGAGTGTATCACAGAGTACATCAAATTCTGTGAACAGACCATACTGCCAACCCAGACTGTACGCTGCTTTCCCAACAACACGCCCTGGATCACCAGTGAGCTGAAAAGTCTGCTGAAGAAGCTGAAGAAAAAGAACCAAGCTTTCAGATCAGGGGACAAAAAAGAACTGAGAGTGTTCAACACGAGCTGAGGGAGAAGCTGAGGCAGAGCAGAGATGCCTACAGGAGGAAGCTGAAGGCCAAACTCCAGCAGAACAGGGTGAAGAATGTGTGGACAGGAATGAAGGAGATCACGGAGCTCAAGGCAAAAGACAGACCAGCAGCCGGCAGGCTTGAGAAGGCCATTGAGCTAAACCACATTTTCAACAGGTTTAGCTCACAGCCAGGAGTGGCCCGACATTGCCCCACCCCATCACACCTCACCACTATCCACAGCAGCTTCCACCCCCCCACCCCCCCGCCCAAGCTTTCTCCCTCCAACCCTCCCTGGTGATCCCTCCCTTGGACTCAACTCCTACATCCCCCACAGCACCGCCTGACTGTGAGCCAGATAAGAAGGCAGCTGGAGATGCTGCACCTGGGCAAGGCTGCTGACCCAGATGGCATTAGTTCCAGAGTCCTGAGGACTTGAGCCAGCCAGCTGTCCATGATCCTGGGACACCTCTTCAAGCTGAGCCTCAGCCTGCAGAGAGTCGCAGTGCTTTCGAGGACATCTTTCATGGTTCCTGTTCCAAAGAAGAAATCTCCATCTGGCCCCAACGACTACAGACCCGTTGCCTGTACATCGTCACGATGAAGGTGCTGGAGAGGCTGGTCCTGGCCCACCTCAGACTGCAGGTGAAATCATCACTGGACCCTCTACAGTTTGCCTACCAACCCCATCTTGGACGACGCCGTCATACACCTGTTGCAGCGTGCTTACTCCCACTTAGTTTGTAGCAGCAGCGGTGGTGGGGTGTATAAAGCATGGACGAGAGGAGGAATACAGAGCAGTAGTGGAAGATTTTGTGGAATGGTCTGGTAAAAATCACCTGCTGTTTAACATAGCCAAGACCAAGGAGATGGTGATTGATTTCAGAGGGAACAGGACGACCACACAACCACTGTGTACTCAGGGGGAGAATGTTGCAGTTGTTGAGGATTATAAATACCTCGGAGTGCAACTCGACAACAGACTGAACTGGAAAACTAACATCAACACTTTGTATAAGAAGGGGATGAGCAGACTATTTCCTGAGGAGGCTCAGATCATTCAATGTGTGCAGCAAGATGTTGGAGATCTTTTACCAGTCTGTTGTTGCCAGTGCACTCTTCTTTGCTGCAGTGTGCTGGGGGAGCAGCATCGGAGCTGGTGACACCAACAGACTGAACAAACTGATCAGGAAGGTCAGCTCAGTTATTGGCTGACTAGACACTTTTGAGGAGGTGGTGGAGAGGAGGACACTGGACTGACTGTAATCCATCATGGATAACCCTGAACATCCTCTTCACCACCTCGTGGACAGATAGCAGAGCTCCTTTTCCAATAGACAGCTTCAGCTCTGCTGTCACAAGGACAACTACAGGAAATCATTCCTGCCATGAGCCATCACACTGTAAAATAGTAACATACACATATTACTTTTACATATGATCTGCATCATTGCAGTATTGCACATATGGTCTATGGTTTACACTTATCTATCAGCTGAAACCACACAAAGACTCGCAAGTGTCTCCAAAACATTTTCTGTAGAAACACCGAAATCACACCAAATTGTTCAGGAAGTCCTTACAGCGATGATGGTCTGTGTTTTTTTCCGATAGGAGCTACCATTTTGTCAGCATAAGCCCAAATGTGAGACCAGTGCAGAGGCAGAAAATCGGTCTTTTTCTCCGTCTGAATGCGTGTGTGTCTGTTGCACTGAGCATGTGCGCATGTGCATGTGCACCTGTGTCTGTGTGTGTGTGAAATTGTGCTGGGGACCTGTAATCTTGTGTGTGCCTTGTGATTCTACTGAACTGGTGAGTTTGAAATGTCATGTAATGAGTGATGTTGACCTGTTAGCATTAGCCACAACGCTAACAGCGGCTAATGCTAATATGAGATCCTATGAACTTGTTGGTGCATTCAGGTTTGACTTTTGATATCAGATTGTTATGCTAATATGCTAATGATTAGCATGTTAATGCTAACATGCTAACCTACAGTAAAATGACTCTTAAATGCATTCTAATGGTGTTTGAGATCTTAATGTGTTATTTGACATGCTAATGTTAGCTTAGCATTAATTGTTTGAAATCTCTGAAGAATCTCATCATAATGTACACACTCTGGCAGTCCCCGTGGCCCTTTCAGAATTTCCCCAGGGGAAATTGTGTAGTTGCTACTGCAACAAAGTAATTTCCCAAATTAGGATCAATTAAGAAGTAGTCTAAGTCATACACACACAATGACAAAAATGTGATGCATGTTCCAGTTTTATTCCAGTTCATATTCTCTGAACAACATCAGAAATGGAAGAGCAAATGAGCAACATCTGTTAACAACAACTATAAAACCAGTAAATAAAGAATAGTTGTTAATGTAGTGTATTTTCTGACGACTACTCTAAGCGCTTTTTACGATACAAGTCTACATTTAACCATTCACACACGTTCACACTATGGTGGCTACCTGCTCATTATGAGCATTAACCATTTACACACACTCACACAGCATTGGGAGAAATTTGGTGTTTAGTGTCTTGCCCAAGAATGCTTCAACATGTAGACTGCCGGGGTCAGGGATTGCACCACCGACCTTTCTGATAAGTGGACGATTGCGCTACCTCCTGCGCTTAGCTCTGGCTCTAGTTTGGTTGGTTTAAATATCATTAAGAAACAAACAAACATAAAACTATAAATACATGCATAGACACTGATACAATAAATACCCCTGTTTAAAGAACAGTGGCCCAAGCATAATCACAAAAGTTTAAAATTTTAGAAATGCAAGTTGAGCTCACTTTAGCCTGACACGTGCCAGGCTCCTCTCTGTGTGTCCTGCAGTAAACGCTTAACATGTTGACCTAGAATTCACCCCACCCCAAACAATTAGTGGAAGTACATGACATAAATTAAGGAATCCATCAAACAGATTGAAGTTAACAACAAATAAAAGCACAGCCTATAGTGTCCAGTAGGCTTATCAAATAATAACAAAATAGCAATAAATAACAGAAACAGCAATAACAATTCCAGGTCATGCTCGACATCACCTACACATCACCTACAACCTACACCTCCGTGGATAAATGAAGATATTAGGCATCTGAAAAGAAACTGCAGGAGTGCTGAGAGGAAATGGAGAAAATCAAAGTTGACAGTCCACCATGAAATTTTTCGTCATCACCTCAAAACTTACAATAACACCATTAAACAGGCAAGAATTTCTCACTTCAAAAAACTAATCTCTGACCATAAAAATAATCCCAAATTTCTCTTCTCCACAATTGATCTTTTAATAAACAGTAATTTTAACAGATCTCATAAGACAATAACAAATACCTTGTGTGAAGACTTTGCAGACCACTTCAGGCGCAAAATTGATAACATCAGATCCAGTCTTTTATCGCAACAGGTTTTAACTACCAATATGTCTGGATCACAGGTTTTACCTGAGGAAACACTGGAGAGTTTTGCCCTGGTTGATGCAAGGACACTTGGTCGAGTTTTCTCCCAGGTAAACCCCACAACCTGCCTTTTAGACCCAATTCCCACACCGTTTTTTACAACGCTCTATGGGTCCTTTGAGGAACAGCTGTTATACATGGTGAATTGTTCTCTTCAGACGGGTGTCTTCCCCGCCTCCTTTAAAACGGTGGTGGTGAAGCCCCTTCTGAAGAAGAGCAATTTAGATCCCAATATTCTTAATAACTATCGACCTGTATCCAACTTACCTTTTTTAAGTAAAATTTTTGAAAAACTGGTTTTTAACCAAGTAAATGATTTTTTAAACAAAAAGAACATCTTAGAAAGGTATCAGTCTGGTTTTAGGATGAACCACAGTACCGAGACAGCCCTATTAAAGATTTTAAATGATATCAGGTGCAACTTAGATAAACACAAGCTCACAGTCTTGGTACTACTGGATCTAACTGCCGCCTTCGATACAGTAGACCATCACATTTTATTGAACAGACTGAGGCACCTGGTCGGCCTCTCCGGTACTGCTTTTAACTGGTTCGTCTCATACCTCACTGACCGACACTTCTTTGTAAGTTGGGATGCATGTTCCTCAGGTACCCATGAGATCAAGTGTGGGGTTCCCCAGGGGTCAATTTTAGGTCCAACTCTTTTTAATCTGTACATGCTACCCCTCGGGGACGTCATCAGGAGGCACGGCATCAGCTTCCATTGATGCCCTTTTTAACTGTATTTTAGACATCAAGTCATGGATGGCAGAAAATTTCCTTCAGCTCAATCAGGACAAAACAGAGGTCTTAGTCATTGGTCCTGAAGGCCAGAGAGAGAAACTTTTACCAAAACTTAAAGATCTTAAACCGACACATTCTGTAAAAAATCTGGGCGTGATTTTTGACTCTGAGCTTACTTTTATTCCACACATCAAAAACATAACAAAGATAGGTTTTTACCATCTTAAGAATATAGCCAGAGTCCGCCCGTTTCTCTCTCAGGCCAGCACGGAGGTGCTGATGCATGCTTTTATCTCTTGTCGCTTAGATTATTGTAATGCCCTGCTCTCTGGTCTTCCCAAAAAGAGTACTTCAAATTTTCAACTACTACAGAACTCGGCCGCTCGCGTGCTGATGAGGGCCAGAGGGCGGGAGCACATTACACCAGTTTTAAAATCGCTGCATTGGCTCCCCGTGCGTTTCAGGATAGATTTTAAGGTTCTTTTATTAGTTTTCAAATGTCTTAACGGTCTCGGGCCTTCTTATTTATCTGACCTTCTTTTACCATATCAACCCTCGCGGACCCTGAGGTCCTCCGGCTCCGGCCTCTTAACCATACCAAAAGTAAGAACTAAAACACATGGGGAGGCGGCTTTTAGTCATTATGGCCCCCGACTGTGGAACAGCCTGCCGGAGAACCTCAGGGCCGCAGAGACCGTTGATGTTTTTAAAAAGAGGCTCAAGACTCATTTCTTTAACCAGGCTTTTAATTGATATGTCTGATTTTTCTCATTCCTTTAATCAGGCTTCTTATCTTATCATATTTTAGTTGTATGTTCTTAAGACATGACTATTTACTATTTATTTCATTTACTCAGTTTATTACTAGTTTATCTATAGCTTTCGTTTATAGTTTATTTACTATTTATTCCTTTTATTCCTTTACTCATCTCATTTCACTCAATGTTCATGTTTTATACATTGTATTATTTTACTCTATCTTATCTCCTCTACTTATTGTCTTATGAACTTTTCTTCTTTTAAATGTTTATTTATTTATTTATTTTTTCAACTTATTTATTTATTTGTTTATTTTTTAATTCCAGTGTTTCCTCGGCGGGTCCTCCACACTGAGAGATGTGTCTGATCTGTTGCAGGGGGGGCTGTCCTCGGGCCCTCTTGGCCCGGCTGGTTGGGGGACTCCCTACCTTGGTGTGGGGCCCACCGGTCTGTCGGGCTCGGGTGGGCCCGGGTGCGGGTGCCCCCTGTGCTCACAGTCCCTGATGTCCCTCGGTGTGGACGACCCGAAAGGTGGCCTTTTCCTCAGTCATTAGTGCCGTGCCATGTCTCGTTACCCCTGCCATCGTCTGCAGTAAGAGTGTGTGTGTGTGTGTGTGTGTGTGTGTGTGTGTGTGTGTGTGTGTGTGTGTGTGTGTGTGTGTGTGTGTATGTGCGCATGTGTGGGTGCTTGTACATACGGAGGGTGGGAGGGATGGGTTTTTATTGTTGCTTTATTTTGATTTATATTGTTTTTAAATCCTGTGAAGCACTTTGTGTTACATTTTATTATGTATGAAAAGTGCTATATAAATAAAGTTTGATTTGATTTGATTTGATCAGTGTAAAGCAGCTGGCATTTGATTTCCACCCGAGAAGGGGATCTTCGTCTCAGTCCAAAATGCTGCCAAACTGTTCATCATCTTTTCTGATGTGATGTGCAGTATGATCACTTCTAGTTTTTTTGGCAGGTTATTTATTATTAGTTAGGGGTTAGTGTCAGATATAAGTGTCATTGTTTAACTAATTTACTAAATGACTTGTTCAAGTTCTTCTGTTTTTCATATTTTGTGATACTGAAACCTTGTGATACAGACTGATATATAACCTGTCTCCTCATCCTTTCATTTTATAGGGGGCAGCTCTTACTGATATGGCGGTGTCACTGTGCTGCTACAGAGCTGTCCTGTTGGCTGTGATCTTCTCTTTCCTGCCTTCCATAATTTCCTCACTCAACCTGGAGGATCCCAATGTCTGCAGCCACTGGGAGAGGTCAGTCACAATGCAGGGATCATTTTGTTAATGGCCTTTGACCACAGGGGCCTGTGTCACAGAGACTGCTCAAGTTTTTGACTAATATAATTTGGCATGGTAACTCATTTCGCTGGAAAGACTAAACTACAAGTAAAATTGTTATGCAGCAGTTGCAGTGTATTGCAGGAAAGAGCTCAAATGTAAATGTGCAGATAGTAAGATACTGATTTTCATTTTCATGTATGAGAATACATATACTGAACAAAAATATAAACGCAACACTTTTTTTTTATGCTCCCATTTTTCATGAGCTGATCTCAAAGATCTATAACATTTTCTAGATATACAAAAGATCCATTTCTCTCAAATATTGTTCACAAATCTGTCTAAATCTGTGTTAGTGAGCACTTCTCCTTTGCCAAGGTAATCCATCCCACCTCACAGGTGTGGCATATCAAGATGCTGGTTAGACAGCATGATTATTGCACAGGTGTGCCTTAGGCTGGCCACAATAAAAGGCCACTGTAAAATGTACAGTTTTATCACACAGCACAATGCCACAGATGTCGCAAGTTTTGAGGGAGCGTGCAATTGGCGTGCTGACTGCAGGAATGTCCACCAGAGCTGGTGAAGACCAGCTTTGAGACCAGCCACCCGGACAGCTGCTGCAACAATCGGTTTACATAGCCAAATAATTTCTGCACAAACTGTCAGAAACAGTCTCAGGGAAGCTCATCTACATGCTCGTCGCCCTCATCGGGGTCTTTGTAACTGACTTCAGTGGGCAAAAGCTTACATTCGATGGCGTCTGGCACGTTGGAGAGGTGTTCTCTTCATGGATGAATCCCTGTTTTCACTGTTCAGGGCAGATGGGAGACAGCGTGTGTGGCGTCATGTGGGTGAGCGGTTTAGTGATGTCAATGTTGTGGATCGAGTGGCCCATGGTGGTAGTGGGGTTATGGTATGGGCAGACGTATGTTATGGACAACAAACACAGGTGCATTTTATTGATGGCATTTTGAATGCACAGAGATACCGTGCTGAGATCCTGAAACCTATTGTTGTGCCATTCATCCATGACCATCACCTCATGTTGCAGCATGATAATGCACGGCCCCATGTTGCAAGGATTTGTACACAAATTCCTGGAAGCTGAAAACATCCCAGTTCTTGCATGGACAGCACACTCGTCAGACATGTCACCCATTGGGATGCTCTGGATTGGCATATATGACAGCGTGTTCCAGTTCCTGCCAATATCCAGCAACTTGGCACAGCCATTGGGTAGCAATACAGCCAAGTGGTGACGCTGTCACCTCACAGCTAGAAGGTCCCCGGCTTGAATCCTGCTGTGGGCGCTGGTGGCGTGTCCTGTGTGCCTTTTTGTGTGGAGTTTGCATATTCTCCCCGCGTTCACCCGGGGTTTCCTTCTTAATCACGCCCACTAAAAACATGCAAGAAGATCAAAACCTGACCAATGGTGACGGAGAAGTGGCGGGCGCCGGTGTCGGCCGGCAGCCCACTGCTCCTGGTCTGCCGCGGAGGATCAACAGACTGAGGATGGGATAAATGCAGAGAAAAATAATTTCACGTGAAGCATGGTGTGTAGTGTGCAACTAACTCAGTGTAAACTGTGTGTTGTGATTAATGAAGTACATTTCTTCTTTCTTCTTCTTCTTCATTGAAGAGTGGACCAACATTCCACAGGCCACAATCAACAACCTGATCAACTGTATGCAAAGGAGATGTGTTGCACTTTTAGGACTGGGCGATAAAACGATAGCGATATGTCTCGCGATAGACACGTCATCAATATCAATAAAAAATGCGTTCGATAAAAAATTCAATAATATTTTTTCTTTTTTTTTTTTCTTCGTAGGAAGAAACCTAAAATTGCGAAGCAAGGTTGGTTGCATGAACAAAGGCACTTGCTCTCAGGTAACCGAGCAACGTAGGGAGTAATCGCTAATCAGTCAGAGGGACACGCTAACACGCCAATCATGTAACATTATCAAGTTCGGTTGCGCTATCTCATTGTCTCGTGTTTGATGCTTCGCGAGGAGTGAGATGAGAAATAGAAAGCGCTGCAGCGAGCACAGAAACTGTCGATTAAATAGGGAAAGTCAGCTCGCCAGTATGGAGTTATTGTTATTGTTATTGTTGGACCGTAGTCGGGCCAATGTGGTCTGTAACTTATGCAAGACTGTCGTCCCCACCAAGACCGGTAATACCACAAACTTATTTAACCACCTTAGCTGCGCTCACTCTTTGGAGCGCAGCCGTATTCGCCAACGTCCAACAACATCTGCAACCGCAGCACCACCGCACAAGCAGCTGACCACCATGCATCTGCTTCAGTGCCTGATGACAAATCATCTAAAAGGCACAAAGACATAATGGAGGCAGTGACATATCATATAGCTAAAGACATGCTTCCGCTGAGCACTGTGTAGAAGCCAGGTTACAAACATCTCTTACATGTGCTTTTTTTTTTTTTAAAACACACTTGCAATAAAAATATAATTGAATAGTTCATGTATGTTTAGAGTAAGAAGAGTGACTAAAGTTATTCATATGTCTAGGCTGGTTTTATAGTTCAGTCAATCTTACTGTACTGTCTATCATGTTTGTTTGTATGTTACAGATGTCAAGTCTACCTCAGTTTCTGCTATGTTTCCAAAACAGTGCACATATCTGAAAACATTTTATTCACCAGAAGGTGAATCAGCTTGTGAAGTTCCTGCACTGAACCTGCAGAAAAAAGAAGTTCTCAGGTTTCTCTCTGTTTATGCTCAAATTTATTATTTGAGGGTTTTCCATGGTTGTGTTGACATTTCCTTTTCTTTCTGCCTTGATAGCTGAGGGGATTATAATCAGAGAAAGGTTAAATGTAAAATAAAAATGCTTAAATTGAATGTAGTTTTCTCCTGGTCCTTATTTTAAATAGGTCATAGAAATATCAATAATTATCGATATCGACCGATATAAAACACTCATATCGTGATAGAGTTTTCAGCCATATCGCCCAGCCCTATACTGAACAACACTTCTTAAGCTAACTCAATGACATGTTTTATCTCATTGGTTTATACATTTCTGTCTGATAGAAGTATTAATGAATGAAATTATACCCACATATAAATCTGAAGACCAATTATAATCACTAATCTTTTTCAAAACAAAGGTGTTAAAAAGGGTAAACGAATCTGTTGGCTGATTTCAAAATTAAACGAAAACTTGGAAATCCATTAATTGAGATGTAAAAGAAGAAAGGTGGAGGCAGATTTCCCAGCTATATTGCCTGTCAGTGACTAATCTGAGGTAACAGCTGCATACACAGTCAGAGCCTCCCAAGAGAGAAATGAGTAGAGTGGCCTGGGACACACATAGTTTTTCAGGTTCATGATAATGAGGCTTTTTAAGAAAATCTCAATCAAGTTTTTGGGAAAATTGTGGTACAAATTGAATGAATTTGCTGTCTTTTATGAAAATGGTAATTTAAGGAAATGTGAAGTCAGTTTTCAGAGTGCATGGGAAAAATGCTCATTGTCTAAAGAAGGGTTGAGAAAACAAATATGATAGTAAGTTTTTCTTTCAGGGGGCTAAAAATGTAAACTAATTTATGTTTCTAGAATTTCTTAATAACAATAATAATAATTATTATCCAAAAGGAATGATGTAAACAGACATGTATTTGTGGGCAAACAGAAATGCCCTTGAAAGAAAAGCTGTTTAAAAGAGAGAACATTGGTGACACATGTCAAACCGTAGGCTTGCCTGTAGACTGTTTTCACATTTGTGCATATTCAGCTTTCATTGGATTACAACCACCTGCTATGGGTTATTTGAGGAAATGAAGAACATTTAAAAATGATTTTATGCAATCGAATGCTTAACCTAAACAACTGACTTTGTTGATTGCCAGTGACTCCCAAAACTAAGTGTATCAGAGTATAAGACAACCAGCAACAGGTGGCTAAAACAGCAGATCTTTGTCATATCAGACCTTCACCACTGTGTTGTTAATGTTTGCCTAGGTTTAAGCAGCTACTTGCTTAGATTTAGGTAAAGATCATGGTTTGGCTTAAAATAAGTAGAAGGACTATGTGAAGATTATACTTATTATTTGGACATTTCGTAGAGTAAACCATTCCATTCATTAAACAATTAAATGAAAAAAAAAAAAAAGTGTAACTAACAATACATAAATTGATAATGATGGTAATCTTTAACTCTACTCATAGTTGATACAGTAATAAAATGAAAAGTGCATGCTGGCAAAGAGGCTGTGGTTCCACCAGCTCACGAGGCAGTCATAAGTTAGTTAATGGAGGCCACAGAAATGCAAGGCCACACAGAGAGTAAAATGGGTAATGGTACATGGGGTGGAGCAGAGTCCTGTTGGATAAGCATGGGTGGCATATCATGCACAAAACCCTGCAACACAAACACACATACACAAACACACGCACACACGCACGCACGCACACACACATACACAAGGGGTTTTTCATCACTTGCATAGACTTACATTCATTTCCTGGAGACTTATTATTATACTTATCATTATTTATCTCCGGCTGTACGGTTGTGCAATGGGCCGAAAACCAGCATATGCAGGCATCTATTTGGCCCACTTGGAGGAGATAGCAATAGCAAAATCACCCACCAAACCCCTTTTATATCTCCGGTACCTGGACAACATCTTTGGCCTCTGGGGGGGGGGGGCACAGAACAGGATTTTTTCTCCTTTTGGCCACACTTAATTCACACCACCCCAAAATAAAACTAAGGAAAGGAAAAATCACTGGCAACAAAAATGTTTTTTAAGGACACAGACCACCACGCTCTCCTCCACAAGTCCAGCTATTATCCCAGGCACATGCACAGAGGTCTGATTAAATCCCAGCTGATCTGCTTCCACAGGATATGCACCTTCCCGGAGCATATGGAGGAGCACACCAGCATCCTCTTCAGTGCATTGAGGCCTCGGGGTTACTTGAAGCGTCTCCTCTGAAGTCGGTGGCACCTTTAATAAAAACAAAAACAAGAAAAACAGCGTAACTGGATCCTCCGACCTGTCCCTTGTCCCCCTAGTGATGACATACTCGGAGAGCACACTGAAACTTATTATATCTCTCTGAGGAAATTTCCAGGGGGCGGGGGAGACCTGTGAGTCGTTGAGGGGGTGCTGCATGATCTCTGCCTATCGAAGAAACAAAAACTTAAAAGACATCCTGGTGCATACAAATTTAAATAGCAGCACTGGGAAGGAGGAGGTGCTTTGAGGCTCAGAAATTGCATTTGTCTGCCTCCCCCACATTTTTAACCCTTATGCGAAATTTGGTTTAAATTTGTGGCAGGCCGAGAAACCCACATCAAAAAATGTAATTTATGCCATTAAATGTAAGGCCTGCCACAAACTGTATGTGGGGGAGACGGGCAACCAATTAATTTTAAGAATTAAACAACATATTTTTAAGATGAACAGTGGGAATGGCGCTAGCGTTTTATACACCCATTTTAAACTCCATGGCCCCCACAACCTCCAGAGTATGGGTCTGGAGAGCAAGCAGCGGTGGTCCATGGCGCAGCGACAGGTGGCTGAGAGGAGATGGATCCATCAATTAAAGACCATTCAACCAACTGGACTAAATGAAAAATTCTAAGGAGGATCCATCCATATATATCTCTTTCCCTTTCTTTTAATGGAATATTACCCCCCCCCCCCCCCCTTTTTTTAAAAGAAATTGAGATGTTTGATGACTGTCTTGTCTTAGGAATTCTCATTTTAATTCATTTTGTCATGTATTTATATTTAAATTTTACGTATCTTACTCTATATTTATATGCTGGATTGCTTGAACTTTTAGAGCGCCTTATATTGTATTTTAAGATTTAAACCATCCATCCATCCATCCATCCATTTTCTATGCCGCTTATCCCTTTCAGGGTCGCGGGGGGGAGCCTATCTCGGCTGTCAATGGGCGAGAGGCGGGGTCGGTCGCCAGCCGATCGCAGGGAAGATTTAAACCAATAGCACTTATTTTAGCACTTAACCCCCAATTTAAGGCACTTTTTATCTGTCCTATTTATATATATTTTACACTCCAATATTTATGTGTGTTTGCATGATCTGTCATCACTTTTAACAATATTTACATATGTGTGTGTGTGTGTGTGTGTCTTATTACTGCACCAATTTTTTTAATCAATCCAGTATTTTATGATGTTATTTGTTTATTTATAGTCTTCCATTAAATTATTATATTTATATCTTCCTGACAACAAACAGTCATTTTATCATACTCTTCTGAAAATCCTGGGGCTGAAAATGTCCTTTTAAACTGTATCCAAGAAGGGGAGAAAAGGTTGTAATTCATCTCATCTCATCTTCCACCGCTTATCCGGAGTCGGGTTGCGGGGGCAACAGCTTCAGCAGGGGACCCCAGACTTCTAACTGGGAGATTCCTAGGCGTTCCCAGGCCAGTGCGGAGATATAATCTCTCCAGCTAGTCCTGGGTCTTCCCCGCCTGAACCACCGAGCAGCGGCTCTACTCTGAGTCCCTCACGAATGACTGAGCTTCTCACCCTATCTCTAAGGGGGATGCCAGCCATCCTCCTGAGGAAACCCTTTTTGGCCGCTTGTACCTATGATCAAGTTCTTTCGGTCATGAGCCAGCCCTCATGACCATAGGTGAGAATTGGAACAAAGACTGTCCGGTAGATTGAGAGCTTTGCCTTCTGACTCAGCTCTCTTTTTGTCACAACGGTGCAGTAGAGTGAATGCAATACCACCCCCACTGCTCTGGTTCTCCGACCAATCTCACGTTCCATTGTCCCCTCACTCGTGAACAAGATCCCGAGGTACTTGAACTCCTTCACTTGGGGCAAGGACTCATTCCCTATGAGGAGTAGGCAATCCATCGGTTTCCTGCTGAGAACCATGGCCTCAGATTTAGAGGTGCTCATCCTCGTCCCAGCTGCTTCACACCCCATGAAAGAACCAAAAAACACAAAGAAGAGGTTATACCCGGCCTGGAGGAAGCCCGGGAGCCCCCGTCTGGAGCCAGGCCTGTACGGAGGGCCCGTCAGCAAGCACCTGGTGGTTGGGCCTGCCATGGAGCCCAGCCAGGTGCAGCCCAAAAGGTTACGTGGCACCCTCATCTTTATCCTGTGGGCCCACCACCTGCAGGAGAAATCGCTGGGGTCGGGTGCACTGCCATATGGGTGGCAAAGAAGGCCGGGGATCTTCATGGACCAGACCTGGGCAGCAGAAGCTGGCTCTGGGGTTGTGGAACATCACCTCTCTGTGGGGGAAGGAGCCGGAGCTTGTGCGTGCTAGTTTGATCTGGTGGGGCTCACCTCTATGCATAGCGTCGGCTCTGGAGCCATTGTCCTGGATAGGGGTTGGACTCTTTTCTTCTCCGGAGTCGCCCAAGGTGTGAGGCACCATGCGGGTGTGGGGATACTCACAAATCCTCGGCTAAGTGTCACTACGTTGGAGTTTACCCCCAGTGGATGAGAGAGTTGCCTCCCTACGTCTTCGGGGTATGGGGGGGAAAACTCTGACTGTTGTTTATGCATATGCACTGAACAGCAGTTCAGAGTATTGGGCCTTCTTGGAGACCCTGAGTGGAGTCCTGCATGGGGCTCCGGTATAGGGATTTCTGGGGGACTTCAACGCACACGTGGGCAATGATGGAGACACCTGGAGAGGCGTGACTGGGAGGAATGGCCCCCCCTGATCTGAACCTGAGCGGTTGTTTGTTACTGGACTTCTGTGCTAGTCATGGACTGTCCATAATGAACACCATGGTCGAACATAAGGACGCTCATAAGTGTACATGGTACCAGAGTGCCCTAGGTCGAAGGTCGATGACTGATTTCGTTATCGGGGAAATCATCCAAGCTGTATACAGTAAGGATGGGACACTGTTGACCTCTACGGAGGAGGTAGTCTGGCAGTGGAAGGAGCACTTTGAGCAACTCCTGCTCCCCCTTTAATTCAATCACATTATATTCTTGCTTCCTGACCTGCGCCTTGGGCTGCCCCTTAAATAAATACAGTAGTCCTACCTTATGGTTTGTCGCCTTATTTTACCTCATTTTATTTTATCTTACTTATTTTATTCTTTTTTTCAACAGAAGGTTCAATAACGTCTTTTAAGCTTTTTCTGGGAGACCCTCTTTTAACTATCATTTGGTTTTATTATAAAGGGCTTTTTAACAAGACTATGTCTTTCCCCCTTTTGTTTCCCCTGAGCCAGTGCCCATCGTGACATCCAATAGGATGTATATTGAAAAAGTCGAAGGGCCATTCAGAGGGAGGAGCTGTACAGTTTGATGTTCACAGGCTGGAATGATTTCCTATGGTGTTCAGTCGTGCATTTTGATGGGATGAGTCACTGAAAGCACTCTTGTGCATGACCAGCACATCAAGAATTGGGTGTGAGACATTGTCCAGGATAGTCCGTAGCTTAGTTGGCATCCTGCTCTCTGACGCCACCGTCAGAGAGTCACGCTCCATTCCCACAATGTCGCTGGCCTTACGGATCAGTTTATTGAGTCTGTTGGTGTTGGTGCCCCAGCACGCAACAGCATAGAGAATAGCACTAGTCACCACAGACTCATAGAAGATCCTGAGCACAGTCCGGCAGATGTTGAAGGACCTCAGTCACCTCAGAAAATAGAGACAACTCTGGCCCTTCGTGTAGAGAGCGTCAGTGTTCTTTGCCCAGTCCAGTTTATTGTCAATATGTACCCCCAGGTACATATGTCCACACTGACCACCTGGATGGAAACAGGGGTCACCGGTGCACTATTTGCCAATTCCTAACCCTATACCTAACCTGGAAAGATGGGGTACTTTGATAAATATACAAGTTCCCACTGCCGGCCTGCTCCGTTGCCCAATCCACCATGCATTTTTAAACAATACTCTTGGCCAGGTTTTTAAGTAATTTTTAAGGATCAAAGATCCTTTGATCCCAAAAATAAAAAGATAAAAATAAAAAGATCCTTTGGATCCCCACAGCCCCCAGAGCCCGTGCCCCTTGCAGTGCTCCCCCAAGAGCACTGCGCTTTTACCCAAACCTAACCTTACCTAACCCGTAATCATATCCTCAGTCTTCACCCTAAAATTTAATGATTTAACTTGTGGGGACCTGTATTTTGTCCCCACATGTGACTGTGAGTCCCCACATGTGACTGTGTAAACTGTGTAGATCACAACATGAGTAATACATGAGCGCACAGGCACGCACACACACACACACACACACACACATGCACACACACACGCACACACACACGCACACACGCACACACACACACACACACACACACACACACACACACACACACACACACACACACATTATTCTGCATTCTGCTCCTTGTGTCTGATTTTTCTCTTCTCTCTCTCTTCCTGTGTTTTCAGTTACTCAGTGACAGTGCAAGAGTCGTACGCCCATCCTTTTGATCAGATTTATTACACCAGCTGCACTGACATAATCAACTGGTTCAAGTGCACCAGACACAGGTGAGGACCACTTCACTGAGGCCTGATGCAGACTAGAACTACTGTATACTTCCCCTGTCAGCCATAATATATATCGAAAGTTTCTCAAGTCAGGCAGTCCATTACAGGAATGATCTTGACATCTTTTATTTTTGTCAAACTTATGTTATTGTGGCATGGTAATGCTATATAGACAAATCAATCTGCACAGCTACAACCCCGATTCCAAAGAAGCTGTTGCTGTGTAAACCATAAAACAGAATGTGATAATTTGCTAATCCTTTTTGAAATATACTCAATGAGATACTCAGTACTCAATTTATCAGCTTTATTCAGGTATTCAGGTGAGTACCAGGAGATGGTGTTTGGTACTCGCTCCATACGTAGCATGGTCATAATAAACACACATTTCCACGCTGTCCACTTGAGTGTCCTCCATGGTAGATGATGACAATGTACCTCCCAGCTCCTTGTTTAGTCTCAAATTAGCTGTCTACATTCACAGGTCAACAGCTGGCTTTGAGTCAACTGTCTCTGTGGTCGTTTTTGACAGGCGAATGTGCATCAAGGCTGAGAGACAAGTATGTAATGGATGAGATCTGTAGATCTGAGACAATTTAACCACCTTGCTGATGTTGCAGTAACAATCTGCACCAAACCATACACAGAAAACGCTTCCAAGTGCTTTCCTGCCTACTTTAAGCTTGGGATGCATGATATGAACTAAAATTTAAATGTCAGTTGTTGTTTTTTACTGTGACCATATTATATATAACAGACTTACAAGAATTAAAGGGATACTCCTCAATTCCCTTATTTCACTCTATTAACAATGTAAGGCATTGACTGCACAAAAGGAGATGATTACACAAAAATCAGTCTTTAAATCAATACTTTATTGATCCCAGAGGGAAAATTGTTAAACATTTTCAACAGTTGTTTAAATTTTTAAAAAGCAACATGAAAAAACTGTTCCCAACATCAAAGCTAGTTTTCTAGTTATTTAATTGACTTAAAATATGGTAACATTCATTCATTCAAAACATTAACACAGTTTTGGCTGTGCTTGAATAAAACTGAAAGGTTCTAGGTTTGAAGTCAGTATCAATCCATCCTAAAGCTTCAGTTTCTAAGCAAACCCTGCTCTTGTGTTGCCTTCAAAGCAGTCCAGAGGAATATGAATAGCACGCACATATAGCCTCAGACTTTTACAGTTGTTGTTGTTGTTGTTGTTGTTGTTGTTGTGGGAGCATTTCCATCAAGTTAATCCACTGAGACTGGGAGTAAATTAAGAATTTTGTGTTGGTTCTTACAGCTGGCAATAGAGAAATTGGTGTCCGCTGCTTGTAATGTTTCCTTCCACATCTTGTTGTTACCGTTGGTATGTAACGTTATAGCAAGGACTTAGTTCTTACCCCCCTCTGATAGTTTGTGCATTTCTCATTCAAGCCATGGCATGTCTTGTAGCCACTTTTCAGAAAGAAAAAAACTGTTTTCTTCTGTTCAGTTTCGGATTGATGTTTCTATGTCAGTGTCAGAACACCAAAGTACACACTTAATGTCTGTTGTGTTTTGGACATCTCTCACAGTTAGTTACTTCACTGGGTGAGATGTGTTGATGAGAAATGGGTGTACATGAAAAATGTGTATTGATGACTGTTGCTGCCTCCTTCTTCTATTAAGTTTTCTGGCCCACAACAAACTGTTGGCTACAGTGGTTGTTGGATGCTGTGACCTGATAGTATTGTGTGCCAGCTGCTTTGAGCACACTGAGGTTAAGTCAGCTGTAAATATACTAGATGCTTTTATAACAAGTTAGGGGAAGAGTTTGTGATACGCAGTGCTTTAAAGGTATGTATTGAAAAACTTTACTTAATTATGTATAATTATGATTGATTATGATACACAGACTGGACAGGACCCTAATCAGGACAGAGTTAAAGGATTAGTTATAGCTAGTTCCATATATAGACAATGCACTCTTCACATTCCACTCCGCGTTTTATATATGGAATGAAATGAGCACAAAAAAAAAAGTGTTTATGTATCTATAAGGATTTCCTTTACTGAGTGTCTGATCCTGTCTGTGACCTCAATCCTGTCTGTGTGCAGGGTGAGCTATCGTACAGCATATCGTAGAGGAGAGAAGACCATGTACCGGAGAAAGTCCCAGTGCTGCCCAGGCTTCTATGAGAATGGAGAGATCTGTGCTCGTGAGTATCTTCTCTCTCTCTCTCTCTCTCTCTCTCTCTCTCTCTCTCTCTCTCTCTCTCTCTCTCTCTCTCTCTGTCTCTCTCTCTCTCTCTCACACACACACACACACACACACACACACACACACACATAGTGGGGTTGACAAATATTGTTAAGAGGCAAAAGGTTTAAGTGGATACTGGACATACATTGGGCCACACTTAAGGGTTTGATAAATACATGACTGTACACCAGAATTATGTTATGATTTAGTAGATTTTGTTAGTCATGGCAAACAGAGCGTATGCTTCTTTGGAAGCTGTGGCTCAGGACATACATCATGTCATCCACTAATCTCTGGGCTCACACACACAAACGCACATACACATGTACAGTACCAGTCAAAAGTTTGGACACACCTTCTCATTCAATGGTTTTTCTTTATTTTGTTTTTTTTTACTAAATTGTAGATTAATACTGAAGACATCCAAACTATGAAGGAACATACACTACTCACGAAAAGTTAGGGATATTCGGCTTTCAGGTGAAATTTCAGGATGAACCTAAAATGCACTATAACCTTTACAGGTGAACTTAATTTGACCTTCTCTAAACTTTTGAATGCACATGTCCAACTGTTCAATGTTTCAGTACTTTTTGGACAACTTGCTGTTCTCTAACAAGGAGCTGATAGGCAAAAACAGGTGATTGATTCATGCATCGACCAATTAATTTCCTGGTTCAATTAGTATTGGTATTGGTATTACCCAACAATCGATCATCAGTACCTTGCCATTGCGAGGCTTCAAACAGGATGTTTTCAGAGGGAAGGGGCCACTGGGCTTAGAGTGTCAAAGACTGTGACCATCAGCAGGTTGCAACAGAGATACAGAGAGACTGGAAGAGTCACAGAAAGGCATAAAAGTGCACTCCTTTGGCCACATCCCACACTGATGACTTCTTCATTGTGAACAGTGCCCTGCGGAACCGGATGATGAATTGCACTCAACTCCAGGCACATTTAAGGGAGGTGAGAGGCACCCAAGTGTCACGTCAGACCATTCAAAACCATTTACATTAGCGTGGTCAGCATGCTAGACGACCTGCAAGGGTACTTGACCACACCACCAGCATAAGGGTCATCGTCTTGCATGGGCCAGGGAGCATTTATGCTGGACGAGGGATCAGTGGGCCTCAGTGCTGTTCTCTGATGAAAGTCGATTCATGTTGAGCAGAAATGATGGCCGCCAACGATGTTGGAGATGTCAAGGAGAGCACTATGTATCAGCCACTGTTGTCACCAGACGAGCCTTTGATGGTGGTGGTGTTACAGTGTGGGCAGGTGTGTCTACTCAATGCAGAACCACCCTACACTTTGTGAATGGTACAGTGGCAAGCCCACACTACCTGAATAACATCATTTATCCAGTCATGTCCCTGCATGAACAACACAGGCCTAATTTCATCTTCATGGACTCCATCTCATTGAGGTTGCATCAATAGGGAATGGCTGCTGGAGACTGGGGTACCTCAAATGGAGTGGCCTGCACTTTCTCCGGACCTGAATCCCATAGAAAACCTATGTGATCAGCTGAGTTGCTGTGTAGTACCTCTAACTCTGTACCCCAGAACCTATGGGGCCACCCTTCAAGAAGAGTGGGATGCCATGCCTCAGCAGACAATAAGTTGATTTGTGAACAGCATGAGATGTTGTTGTCAAGCTGTAATTGATGTTCAAGGGCACATGACAAGTTAATGAGACACTGACATTTTTTGTTGTGGTATACCCACCACTGTTGTTGGCTTTTGTTTCAATAAATTGTTTGAGATGAGGAAATAAATTCATCAGTGTTACCAGCCTCAGAAACCGCTAATTAACAGTGCCTCTGATTAGAGCTCACATAAATGCTTCACAGAGTTCAAGTAGCAGACACATCTCAACATCAACTGTTCAGAGGAGACTGTGTGAATCAGGCCTCCATGGTCCAAATGCTGCACAGAAACCACTTCTGAAGAAGAAGAAGAAGAAGAAGAAGAAGAAGAAGAAGAAGAAGAAGAAGAAGAAGAAGAATCATTCTCTTGGACCAAGAAACACAAGGAGTGGACATTAGACCAGGGAAATCTGCCCTTTGGTCTGAAGAGTCCAAATTTGAGATTTTTGGCTCCATCCACCATGTCTTTGTGAGACGCAGAAAAGGTGAGCGGATGGTTTCTAAATGTGTGGTTCCCATGGTGAAGCATGGAAGAGGAGGTGTGATGGTGTGGGGGTGCTTTGCTGGTGACACTGTTGGTGTCACACTGGTGAGTTATTCACAATTCAAAACATACTTAACCAGCATAGTTACCAC
The DNA here is from genome assembly GCF_039877785.1 of Chaetodon trifascialis. NCBI lineage: Eukaryota > Metazoa > Chordata > Actinopteri > Chaetodontiformes > Chaetodontidae > Chaetodon > Chaetodon trifascialis. Next base: position 24,202,016 of record NC_092075.1, read on the forward strand.
AGCATTCTGCAGCGATATGCCATCCCATCTGGTTTGCACTTAGTGGGACCATCATTTTTTTTTTCAACAGGACAATAACCCCAAACATACCTCATGGCTATGTAAGGGCTATTTGACCAAGAAAGAGTGATGGAGTACTGTGTCAGATGACCTGGCCTCCACAATCACCTGACCTTAACCCAACTGAAATGAGAGGTTTGGATGTCTTCAGTATTATTGTACAATTCAGAAAAAAAAATAAATCCAGAAAGAAAAACCATTGAATGAGAAGGTTTGTCCAAACTTTTGACTGGTACTGTATATGTATATATACACACACATGTAAATGACCTGGAACAGTGAATAGAGTATTAAAACCAAAGCGTAATGCACATAACTGAATTTGATGAGTATTACAATAATGGATGGATAGGAGCAGCATATTTTGTAAGTGTGATTACATATTGGCTCTACATGCTGAGGAAACTGGGAAACACAGTTTAGTTGAATGACAATGGTCACTTGTCAGTGATGTTAAAAACAGAAGTTGTGTCTTCTGTTGTTGCTTCACTTGCGAATGAGTCTATTGTGTACTCTACACCCCTCTCTGTCAGTAGCCAGCAGGCAGTGACAGGAGTTAAAGTGGCTGATGAAAAAAAAACAGTTGTTTAGCAGTCACAGTAAAAGAAAGCATTATGTTAACACACAGCCTGTCAGAAAATCAGTGCGCTTCGGTGGAGATGGAGGCCACAGTTTGAGTCATGCAGGAGCTATGATAATATGCCCCTGGAGTTCACAGGGGAATTTATTTTGATGCGAAAATGCTCTGTTGTGTAAGCAACTATCACATGTTGCCCACTGAGCTCCTCAACAAAAACTGCAGGAGGGAGGAATTGCCAGATAGTCCAGGCAACATTGCATTTCCAATTGGAAAGGAAGTCGAGTTGCATTAAGTTTAAATGTAGTCCTTTTTGCTTGGGTGGAGTCAGTTTGCCAGTTGCACGTTAGAATATGTGAAGCGTAGTTAATGAAATGGATTTGTTTATTTCAATGTGTGATGGTTCACTGATGACAGATTTAGATATTTAGCAGCACAATGCTACAATGTTTGTAAAAATACAAACAAACCATTTTGAAGCAGTACAAAAATCTGAACAAAATCAGTCTTTAGTCTCAGTGCTTTCATCAGCCTTTTTTCAGCAGCTGCCTGCTGTTTCCCTGAAAACAGCTGTTTTGGAAGAAAACAAATCTGTTAAAATCACTCTGCTCTTTTGAAAACAATATGGGCATTTCCCAGTGAAAATCATTTAGAGCTGAAGACAATGATTATATATAACTTGACTGACAATTTTTGAAAGAGTGGTCCAGTCTTATTTTGAATTCAGTCAAGTCAAGTCTTGAGACATAGAGGTCTCAAGTAAGCCAAGTCTCACAACAGAGAGTTGCAAGTTCTAATTTAAAAGTCAGTTTCAAGTGCCACATCTTCATTCAACAGCTCTGTAAAAAGTAAAATTTGGAACTTTTATTTTTTTTACCCTTACATGACTAATTCTGATGCAGATATATATATTTTAAAGTCTTACTGCACTGATCTCTGTCTTCCTGTCTCCCCCATGTCTAGCTCATTGTGCAGAGAGCTGTGTTCACGGCCATTGTATGGCCCCCAACACCTGCCAGTGTGAGCCGGGCTGGGGAGGATCCAACTGCTCCAGTGGTAAGTCCTCCAGCTGTTGCTGTCTGTGAGCATTTCTTTGTGTGTGAGGTTTTCTGTGAAAGCACTCTGAACTCACAAGAGGAAAAACAGAATGTGATATCGTCTTACTGACTGCTACACTGTGCCACACCAACAACTGTTTGTTCTCATAGCTATGGGGTTTTTTGTTTTTTGCTTCTAACATGAATACATTTACTCCTCTCAAATTCTATATACTTGTACTTAACTTAATAATTCAACTCTACTCCATTTTAGAGGAAAACATTGTACTTTTACATTGACTTCATTTGAGACCGCTAGTTTGCAGATTTATATTTTGTATACAAAATTAGCTTAGAATTACATTGTAACTAATACTAACTAATAATAACTAATATTAGCTTATAAAATATAATGTGTTGTATGTCTAATTATAATAATTATAATGTGTGTTTCCAGATGATGACCCCTATTCATTTCTAGCACCACCATCAGAATCACTCTGGACATGATAACTCAAAACTATAGTCAAGATTTCAATATAGTTTGTAGAGGTTCCTGAGCATGAATCCTAATGATAACCCCCTAACCACAATTACACCACAATTTCTACATGTTAGCAAAAAATGTCAACATTTTCAAGGCAGATAGTTATGAATGTTTTCTGCCAACAACTCTCAATTTGTGCTTCTTTCACTGTGGTTTGGCTAAGCTCAACCAGCACTCACTTACAAGGTACATAGTTATTATTTTTCATTCTGTAACACAGGATTGTACAATGAAATGCAAATTGTTGTCCCTCCATGTTATTCACAAAACAGCAAGATTAGGTCAAAATCCTGTTTGCAAAAATGTGGCCAATGTGTTACAGGGGTAGTTGAGCCATTTTGTTTTCCTCTGAGTGACATTAGCAAGAAGTAGGCTGTTTGTTAATATGCGTTCTTCTCTGTACTTGTGTTCTTGTGTACTTGAGAAACGTCATCACTCTCAGTCCAAGTACAGTTCCAATTCAAAAGTCTGCATCTCGACAATTACAGTCAAATACCCGGATGTGTTCTTGCCCCTCCTATTTTATTGAGGATGCATCGGATGGTGACTTGAGCGGACTTGGGGCAACCACATATCCCAGAATGCATTTCGTAGCAACAATGGCGGAGGAGAGGACTCACAACTATAAGTTACAATTCTCGAAATACTACTGTTTTAGTAGTATGTAATGTGGTTTTAAGATTATTTTATGTGAGAAAGTATGGTCCATATGTGTGTTTCAGCTGGGCAAATTATATGCGATCCATGTAGGCCACACTTGTGTTGGCATAGAGTTTGCCCAGCTTAAGGCCCATGCAGATCCCAGTTCAAGCCCATATAGGCAAACACAGGTGGCGCAAAGGTGGTTCAGATTAAAAATTGCCCATTTGGAACCCACTTAAGACCCAGTCAGAAACCCCAATATGTAAAAAGTGCCTAAAATTTAGCAAATTTAAAATTAACCAGGGTGAAAGAACAAAACAAAAAACAATATCAGACAGTTTATCTTTTAACAAAGTGTATTGCACATCGTTTTTTTCACTGTCAATGTGTAAAAAAAAAAAAAAAATCAATCTCTCATGAGAAAAAAAACTAAAAGACTATCTAGTAAACCCAGACTGTGCAAATATACTAAATATTCAAACATTAAACATTTAACTCTTGTAAACCACAATGCAAATAAGTATATAAACTCACAAGAAATGAGAAATGAAACGAGAAATGTGTATGCATAATGCATATGTGTACAAGAGTACAGGAAATTACACGACTATGTATAGAGCCTGACAGCAAGAATGACTAAGGTCTGCTGCATTACGAGTTTGAGTCCCATTCCTGATGAATATAACTACAGGTATCCCCACCACATCTCTCCTGTTCATCTCCACTATGTACTATGTAAATAAAGGCATAAAAGCCCTTATTTAAAGATAGAAATACAAAAGGAATTACAATGGCCTATTAAAAATTCAAATTTACCGTATATAACATTAAAAAGAGGCAGGTCTCAGAACTACTTCTTGCCATGATGTCCAAAGAGATTGTATTGGAGAGACAGAGCATTGGTCATGATGAACACCATCATCCTTCTGACACTCATGTCATCCAATGAAGTTCCACCAATGTCCGCAACCATGGCAACCTGATTATGATAAAAGTCACAGGAAGGAAATTCTGTATTGGATTTGATCAAGACCATGTCTACTTTTGCGTGTGTGTCGGGGTGTGTGTGTGTGTGTGTGTGTGTGTGTGTGGAAATGCACAGGTGTCCAGATGTAGGCTACAAAAGCTATTCTGCTAAAAAATAATCACCAATGTCCTTAGAAGATAGATACTGAAGTGAATAAGAGATTTAGAAAATACAATTACATTTTGAAGTGAATAAGAAATTTGAACTTACAACTGCAGAATTGAACTCTGCGTCACCAAGCTTGGCACACATGGCCTCAACATCCTCCACTGTGTTTAGTGGGAATACAGCTCCCTCTGGCACAGTCAGCACTTGAACACCCTCTTTTTGTTTCAGGAGGTTGGTTAGCATCCTGGTATGGGCCCTCTGGGTGTCCTTCACCTCCTTGAGAAGTTTGACCAACTGGATGAACATTTGTTGTTTCATCCCAGAGGTGCTCGTCTGGCTTGAAGAGGGTTGGCTATGTCTTGGGGTCTGGGTTTCGCTGGGGTTGTGCATAGGGGTAGTGGGTCTTGGTGTCTGAGATGAAGAGAAGCAGCTCTGAATCAGGGCAGTGACTCGTGATGTCTGGCTTTCAATGGGGCGGCAGCTCTGGCTCGGCGCCTGACTAGGGGTGCTCGCATTCGGGCTGAGGCGTCTTGAAGTCTGTCTTCAAACTGTGGTGGACAGACTCAGGGTTTCAGAGATGGGGCTTATCAGGGCTGCAGTTGATCTCTGTCTGTCCAGACTGGGGAATCCAATGGGACTGGGGTTGCTCCACGGACTCAGGGTTCCTAGACATAATTTTACATTTGAAGAAGTTAACTTCTCTCTATATTACTAAATAAATAATAAATCAAAATTCCATAGTTTACATACTTACAATAGAGATTCCAGGAGACTCAGGTGGGCTGCTGGACAAACTCGAATTCCTACTGCAGCTCCGCTGTCTCTTTGTGGGGTGGCTTTTTTTCATTGACAGTTCACAGGGAGGTGTCGGTGGTTCTACATCCTTGGAACAGACTTCAGATTTGTCACTCGAGAGAACCTCCCTGAGTTTCTGCGTTGGCCTGCATTCATTTAAAAGCATAACTTTTAGCAAAGTAGTTTCTTTAAGCAGTAGTTCTCAAAATGGAGTGTGGAGATCCCCATTGGTCCTTGTGAGGGTTCCAGAGCATACACAGCAAACCATTTTAACATCGCATCAAACTAATTTTAATCATATACATCAACTTTTTAAAAATTTCCGATCTACATGCTCACAAAGCTTAGCGAGTTTGTAGATATTTTCATTAAAAATTGAATTGTGGCGATAAAATTTTTCTGCCTGACAGCAACAATATAATAATGAAAAACATTGATCAAAGCTACAGAAACAACAAATCAAATAATGAGTTGATCTTTAATTTATACAATCATGCAGTTAGTTGTGCATGGTGTGGGCTAGAATGCATGTCAAACAGCTCACATATGTGTCCAGCTCCAGCAGAAAGGGACAGGACTCTCGAGTTTTTAAATGGTTTTAGAACCATTGCCTTAAAAAAACATTACCTCCATTGCCTCTGTGAATTTTCAGGTTCCGTTTGGACGTCAGACGTAGCCTCTGCCTGTTTCAGCTTTTTGCGAGCCGCGGCCAATGTCACTGCAAAAGAAATAAACACAAAAACAGGGGAAGGGGAAATTAAGCAATATACTTTGCACAAATCTTCAGACCCCCCCCCCCCCCAAAAAAAAATAAATAAATAAATAAAATAAAAATAAAAAATTTTCCAACCCCCAAAAAACATAAAATGTTCTTACCTGCACTACCAAGTACAGGCACTTGGCATGTCACCCATGTTGAAGGATCTGGCTGAACCATCCTTTTCACTGCCTTGCTGATCGAGACATTGAGACCCACAGGCCAGTAGCATTCTACCTGTTCATCATTCTTGAACCAACATCTTGTTGTAATGTCCACCATAGGCTTTCCATCACCTGTAATCTCATCCGGGAATTCCACAATGTAGAACATGCTGCAAAGTTCATAGGTTACTGGTCATGTAACTGAATGAAAGCCACATTCCCTTCTTCCATTGGAAGCAGTATCATTTTTTCTGTCAATTCAGTCACAGCCACTCCATCCAGCTCTTCACAGTTTTGACACCGTTTTGATCGCCACAACAGATGAATCTATAGGGTAATTGTAGAAGAACCCTTGTCTCTTGTAAAACTGGCACACAGCGTATGAAGCTCCTGGTGACAACTCCACAATGTTCTTCACAACAGCGACTCTTCCCTCAACATTATAACAGTTGCTACCATGAGAGCGGGAAATCACCCCCTTGCCTGTACTTCTTGTACTACATATGAGCCAGTATATGTGGGAGAGGACCACATAAATGTGGTTGTTTCAGGCTATTCCTCCTTTCCTCTTGAGAGATAGGCCTAAGTTTTTCACCTACACGCCTTACGAGTTGTTGAACAGCGCCGTGTGGCCTTCTTACTAACTTACTTAATGTCCCAAGATGATTTTCAAATGGGAAACACGAAACAGTGTCTAGGGCACCAAACCTCCGTGCGTCATCAGCCAGATGTATAAGAGAATGTGTGTTGTAAACTACCTGGTAAGGTCCATATATCTTTGCAAAGTTCTGGACATAACATTTTAATAGTTTGTCAGCATAGTCACAATACTCTGAACACAAAGCTGGACTGAGAAGAATTCTCATCGCTATAGACAAAAGCATGAATTCACAGAGACCGTGGTTTTCTCGAAAAATTCCTCGGGATATATTCTCTAATTGATTCCAAGTGGCTCGAGATAGTTGGACAATGAAAGCCGACACTTTAATGGCCCATGGATCCACAGACTTCTAAGTCTCCTAACATTTCCCAAGCAAACTAAATGCATGTAGTCAAGTACAAAACTTGAAACCATCCCTTTTCCCAGCTCTAGTAAAGGTGAGTCACAATGGTGATGTCCCTCATCACACCTACTTTCAAGTGTCATATCAGTTCTGAGTGGTTCATTCAAGTCAGGAAAAACAACCTTGCCATTTAGATAAACCCCATGCTCTACACAGCGCTCACAGGCACTTTAGCCTGTATGGCCCTTGAGACCTTTTAAGAAGGCACAGGCAGGTGCATCACAGATGAAGGCATCTGGAAGAGCAACATTATAACGTTTCCCATTATAATCTAAACCCTCGGAAGTTACTAGCTTGAGGTCCTGAATAAAATCCTTCAAGTATTCACCAGTAGAAGGGGGCTTTGAGGGGCCTGCATACAGACCAATGATAAATACATCAGATATTGGAATTTCTTTAATCTTGGCCAAAATAGGCCACAACTCATTTTCGAGCTTTTGGAAAGGGATAAGCCATCAATGTTGACCCGGAGGGTTAGAGTGTCTACTACAGGATTCATGAGATAGCTGTGAACTAATAGCATTTGCAACTCCAAAATAGTAGTAGCTTCCATCTCCCATTTCTTTGACCTCACAGTCTTTTACAGTTGACATGAGGGTTCTTGGATCTTTTGGCAAGTCAAGGCCACAATGCCTTAAAATAGTTAATAGTTCTGACAAGGCACTATGTGAAATATTGCATTTTGCTGCCCAATCAGACAACTTATCTTTAATCTCACTACACGGATGAGATCCTTCAACAATGTCTGAATTATTCTGACAATATTTTGCTTCACTGCAATAATCATAAACCATCTCGGTATCTGATTCTTCACCTCTTTCATCTCAATCTGATATTTGGCACCTTTCCTCGCACTCTGAATCTTGGTCCCTTTCCTCAGAATCTGATATTTGGTGCCTTTCTTCAGAATCTGATTCTTGGTCCCTTTCCGCACGACAGTCCAACTCTTCATTCAGATTCCCAAAGACTTGACTGTCCGCTGTATCGCAAACTGTACGAGATGTCAACTGTTCATTTTGATTCTCGGAACTTCTGCTGCTCGTTTCAAAAGCAACTACGTCCTCATTTGAAGAAAAGTCTTTTTTGAAGGTTTCCACCACCCGCAAGAGCTCCTGAACTTTGGCATTAATTTGTCGTCATTTGGTCCAAGAGCTATCACTGTATTCCATAATTTTAATTCTCCCAACCTGTAACAGATAAAGATTTGACACTTGAGTGAAATCTCAATACATACTACTTGTTTAAGGACATTTGGACATAAATATGCCGTTTGACCACAAAAGCCTATTTATTTTGTGGACTTCCATTGGCGCCCGTACTCTCCCCCATCACCAGTGAACATCCAGGGAAGGGACATTGAGATGGTGACATCTTATAAGTACCTGGGTGTTGGGTGTGAACAACAAAACTTGACTGGATTCATAACATCACTGCACTTTATAAAAAAGGACAGAGCAGACTCTACCTGCTCAGGAAGCTGAGGTCTTTTGGCACAATATTAGATTTTGCAATATCCATAGCAAAGGATGTTTAATCCAATATGGATAACACTGACCGAGTGTGACGGAAGAAAGGAAGGATAGTGACTTTTGTTCATCCCTGTAGAGTATGTCATTATGCGATATAAGGTACATTAGACTGGTAGATGCAGGGGCCCCCAAATGACTGTTCACCTGGAGCCCCCAAATGGCTAAATTGGCCACTGGCCAGGGGTATGGTAAAATAATTACATGAGTCGTATTTTTTCCTTGTGGTTTTTTATTTTTTCCGTCTGTTTTGCACTACTGTCATGAGTAACCAAAAAGGCTCATAGCCCATACACAACCCTAATGGGACCCAACCATGGTTGCCCAGTTCTAACCCATGCCCACTTAGCCCATAGATTACCCATATGGGAGCCCAACATGGGTGACCAGTTCCAGCCCATGCCCACTTAGCCCATATAAAACTCTTACCAGGCCCAGATGTGGTTGACCAGTTCTAACCCATGACCACTGAGCCCACATATAACCCATACGGCACCCAGAAATGGTTGACCAGTTCAAACCCATGCCCACTTCACCCATACATAACCCTAATGGGACCCAACCATGGTTGCTCAGTTCTAGCCCATGCCCACTTACCCAGGTAACACACATTGAGCCCATATGGTACCCAGGTGGACATGTTGTCTGGGTGGTTGGATTGTTGGAAAAAACCTTAATTGCTGAACAACAGAAAAAATGTTTTGTGACTCCTGGTTGTCAGTGCAGCCACAGCCCCAGTGGTGCTCCCCCCCCCCCCCCAAAACTGAATCTTAATTTTCACAACCAAAGGTCTGGATTTTTTTTACAATTTGAGTATAAATTCAAATTTTTAATACTCGTTGACAGCCCTTGTCTCCATCAATATTACGTTCAAACATCCTTTCATCTGCAGTCACACATCCAAATAATGGTACAAATAGTATCTCGTAAGCAGTTTGTCACAGCTATTTAGATTCTGTGTCACTCCTCAAGCTGAAGTCAAGATGGCGACGCATACACAATGCAAGGCTCAGCGTCTCACTAGAATTCTCGATATAGTTATTATTTTCCAACTGGTTTCGAGCCTGTTTGCTCATTACAGCTTTGCAAACACTTCCTACGCCAGACAGCAACTTTTGGATCTAAGATTTCGATGCACAAGCAGTGTATTCAACAGACTTCAGCACCCCGAAGAGATTGCCAGGACAGCGAAGCAGACTGACTCAGCTACGCCGACCGGAACCGACCGTCGGTGGCATCGAGATTGTAAACAAAAGAGAGGGAAGCACTGACGTCTACGGACTGAGGTACGGCTAATCCCACACAGGCTACCACTACCCAGTATCTGCCTGGCCAGTGTTCGGTCCTTGGTGAACGAAATGTACAAACTATGACTTTGGATCACTACAATGTCATGATTTTCACTGAAACGTGGCTTAACAACAGCATGTTCACATCCTCTGTGATAACTGCAGTTTATATCCCCCCGGATGCTAATGATAAACTAGCAATGAAAGAACTGTATGCTGCTATCCACAAACAAGTGCACACGTGATGGAGCCATTATTATTCCTGAAGACTTCAAACACTCTAACCTTAGGACTATTCTCCCCAAATTTCACCAAAATGTCTCCTGCCCCACCAGAGGAGACAAAACCGCCACATGTAGCAGGGCATCCAGGCCATCACAGATTACCAGCCACAAAAGACAGCCCCACCAACCAACAATGCTTTCTGCCCTGATGAAGTCAACAACTTCTACACTCGCTTCGGCCGGGACAACACACAACCACCCAGCAAAACTGCCCCCCACCCAGATGAACAGCCCCTCATGCTCTCCACTTATGATGCTTTCCAATGGCTGCATGCTCAAGGCCTGTGCAGAACAGCAGGCTGGGGTATTCACTGACACCTTTAGTCTGTCACTGGCCAAGGCAGCAGTCCCCACGTGCCTCAAGACCACCACCATCATGCTGGTACCAAATCAGCCAGCTGCAGTGGGCCTAAATGACTTTTGCAAGGAGCTCGTCATGGACTACAGGAAAACCAAAGGCTGCAGTCACACCCCCATTCACATTGACGGGGCTGAGGTTGAACTTGTCTCCAGTCTCAAGTTCCTGGGTATCCACATCTTGGAGGACCTCTCCTGGACTCTTAACTCCTCCACCTTGATAAAGAAGGCTCAACAGTGCCTCTACTTCCTGAGGAGACTAAGGAAAGTTAACCTGGCTGGCCAAATCCTAGTTTACTTCTAACACTGCACCATTGAGAGCATCCTGACCAACTGCATCTCAGCATGGTACTACATCACCGGTGCCCAGCTAACTGCCATCAAGGACCTCCAGCACAAGCGGTGTCTATGAAGGGCATGCAGCATCAGCAGAGACAGCTTCCACCCCAACCATAGACTGTTTGCCCCCCTACCATTTGGTAGGAGGTTCAGGAGCCTCCGTTCCTGCACCTGCAGGCACAAGAACAGTTTGTTCCCCAGAGCTATTACCCTGCTGAACTCTGTCCCCCAGCAGCCCCCCTCCAACTCCTACCACCCTCCCACTGACACTGACACCCCCCTCTTACCACCTTTACTTTTTTTTTACTGCACTGCCACTTATTACCTGTTGCTGTCACCTGTTTACATACTGTGTTGCACATGCCTAATACTGTTTATACCTCATGCTAATTGCACTACTTCCATGCATTTATATTTTTGGATATTATGACTTTTTGCACTTAGAGATGCTAAACTGCATTTCGTTGTCTCTGTGTTGCACTCTGATGATGACAATAAAGTTTAATCCAATCTAATCTACTCTCACTAGAGCTTGTTTACAATTACCAGGTCAGTTGCTCTGACAACCAAAGGATCCTGAGATCTAACAATGGTCATCTCCTCTTTCTATGAATGATGTATGTGTTAGTGGAAACACTTAAGGTTTCCTTAACTTTCTGTTTTTGCTTCTTTGAGTTGTGTTATTTTATACTATAATTGCGCAAGCTCAACCTTAATTAGCCATCATTAGCACTCATTTGAAGTATGTTATGCTGAAGAAATGTTACGCTTTGTGTGTGGTACGTTTTCAGTTTGCAGACCAGAGACAATGATAAATTAACAATGGTAATTTATTTACGCAAACAAGAGCGGACAAGAAACAAAGCAAAGGTACGCTCAAAAAGAGTGGAAACAAACAAAAGGGCACCACGTAACAGGCAGGCAACACTGGCACAGATGGGGTTGTCAGGCAGAGAAGCACAGGTTAGTGGCAAACTAGCAAAATCCAACATCAATCAAAAAGACAGTCACAAAGGTACTACTCACACTGGGGAACACACGGAAGTACGCAGGAGAGATCTGGGGCCTGTTGCACAAAACTAGGAAATTAAGGAAATTAAGTCGGGATATATTGGTTATCCTGGCTCAATTTATCCGTGATTTATCCGTTGCACAAAAGCAGGATAGTTGAAAGTGGGATAAGTTACCATGGAGATTTATTCTGTGGAGCTAGCCTGCACCAGACCAGGCTAAGTTCCAGGATTTATTTAATCTCATCCCTTATCTCAGTCAGCAGTCATCACAAACGGAATCCAATAGTTATTCCACTGCCCACTACACATTGTTATCACATTCAACTAGATCCACACACACACAATACAAAACATAAGCATCATTAATTTCAGTTTTAATTAATATCATTCATTTCAATCATTGTCGATAAATGATTTGAGATGATGTTGAAATCATTAGATAGACAGTTTCCCATAGACTATATATAAAATACACATCCAATATAAATATAAATACACATCAAAGAGTAAGATGATGTTCCTTTATTGAATAAGGATAAATCAAAGCATCAGTTCCTTTCAAAACTGAAGTCACACCGTGACTCTACAAGATAGAAAGCACAGAATCAAAGCATATTATATAACACAAGAATAAATACACATTCAAAGATCTGTATATAATACACCCCACATGTCTGCACACTGAAATAAATATAGGACCAATCCTTACACAACAAATGAACAGACAAATGAATGGATGCAGTAGCCTCCCTGCAAGCTTGTATACACACAGTATACAGCCAATCATAAGAGGCCAAATCAATCTAAACTGAAACAAACAAAAAAACCCCCCACAAATTCCTCTGCCAACGCAGGCCATATTTAACTGAAATTCACAGCATGTGTCTCTGCCAATGCAGGACATATTTAACTGAAATTTAAAGAATGCATGTTAACAAAATAATTTAATACTGTCGTCATCAGGGAAGATGGCAGGATTGTCCCAGTCCATGGGTGATGGCCCTCTATCTATCTATCTATCTATCTATCTATCTATCTATCTATCTATCTATCTATCTATCTATCTATCTATCTATCTGAGTTAAGATCAACTTTATTTATCCCAAAGGGAAATTATCAAGGAGTTATACAGTCTGATGGAGTTACATTTACACAATTTCACTTACAATTTCAACTGATTCATAATCAGAGTACAACTACGTTTTCGGAAATGTTAATTGACTATTTGGATTGTAATTGTGATGTTTCAGCGGAGCACTGAGTGTGTATTTGTGCGCTACTTCACAGGAAGCATAGCGTGTAGTGTGCAACTAACTCTGTGTGATGTGATCAATAAAGTATGTTTCTTCTTCTTCTGCATTCAGGCTGTCTGCAATACTTTGCCATGCTTTCTGATAGTCACAAAATAAACCTGCAGTATGATAACATCTTCCAGAAGCAATTTACAGTGGGCAAACTATTACTATTATACTATGACAGCAGCCACAACATACAACTCTTTGAGCTAGTAGTCATAAAGTTGATCTAATAAAACAGGCAACAGTGCATGAGCTGTTTTCATTTTAGTCTCTCTTCTGTCTTGCTGCCACACTTCATAGATTAGGCTGATAAAAAGCACCAAAACTTGCTATGTAATTCTGTATTATGTAGAGCCTCTCTGATGTGCTCAGATGGCTTTGATACAAGACTCTTGAGGTTCAGACACTGTATTAGCAGCTGTGGATAGAATTAGTGAAGTTCTCTTCTCTTGTGTCTATCTTTTTGTTAGTTGTCAGTTCAAAGTCCTAGACCTCACCATATGTTTTCAGGCAAATGTTAGCACTGTACATCTGCCATAGTGATAGCTTGAACTCATTAGCATATTCATTTGTTGAAATATGAGCTATTTTGTTTGCACCAAACTTGCAGACAGTGTCCTCAGTGTCTATGAGAGACTGTTTTTGTTTCTTCTTATAAGCCTGTGAAAGTCTCTCCATATAGACCTACATGCTGATATGCATGAGGAGCCTACAGGGTGCGTCCCTGCTGTCTTCAGTATCAGGCTGTAATAAAGGAGCTCATTGTTAAGTCTGAGCCCTGGGCCTCTCCTGGCCTGCACTGGGCCCGTCTGTCTGCTCTTGCACACTCTGCACTCTGCTTTCATTTGTATAAGAGAAGTTTCAGTTGTTACAGTTGTCAAAAGGAACTTAATGATAGTACAGATGGCGTGGAAATGTGGTGCTTAATCATGGAAATTAGCGACTCGGCAACCATGAGGTCATTAATGTAATCTATCCGTTTTTTTCTTTCAATTTTTCTATTCTATTTAAGTGATTTACTGAGCAAAACAGGATGGCAATATCATATATGTTGTGAAATGATACAAGTTGTCGGGGCAAAAATGTTTTAGAAGAAAGAAAAAGATGTAGGTGGTGGTAAAAAGGTTTTTGTGCACTGATTCTTGTGCATTTTCCATGCAGTAGTGTTGCTATTGACCATAATCTTGACCTTTCCATTTGTGCTTAATTAATTTATCTACTGCCCTAAACAATGTTCCCCCAAATTTCAGTTTTACAGTTGTCATAATCCAGATACTTTCTAATCTCCCTATCCCAAATCTCTCAGCTGAAAGCCTGTATCCTACTGAAGATGCAAATCTACATAATCAAAACTGGTAAAGCGACTGCATTTATATAGTTCTTTTCTACCTTAATGGCTGAAATACAAGCTGATTACTGATGATTAGAGCCATAATGCACGGCACTGGCCTGCCCATTGGAAGCCACTCAAGGTTCTGCATCTTGCTCATGGGCAGGAGGAGTTTCCTTAGGATTAGGCACCAAAACTATTTTGTTAGATAAGTTCAAACTTTGACAGGACAGGAAAAAAGAAAAGGAGAGATAGAAAAAGAACAAATAGACAATAAAAAGGATACAAAATTGAACTGTAAGATTACGATTCAGGGCTGCACGGTGGCGCAACAGGTAGAGCGTGTGCCTCACAGCAAGAAGGTCGCCGGTTCGATTCCCGGGGCGGGCCTTTCTGTGTGAAGTTTGCATGTTCTTCCTGTGCTCTCCGGGCAATCTGGCTTCCTCCCACAGACCAAAAACATGCTCATTAGGTTGATTGGTGACTATAAATTGCCCCTAGGTGTGAGTGTGAATGGTTGTGTGTATGTGCCCTGCGATCGGCTGGCGACTGGTCCAGGGTGTACCCCGCCTCCCGCCCATTGACAGCCGAGATCCGGCCCCCCCGCGACCCCGAAAGGGATAAGCGGCATAGAAAATGGATGGATGGATAATGAAATTCAATAAAAGGTTATTTGGTTTGGTTTAGACTCAAAAACTACTTCCTACTACCAAAGTGCTTGTTTAGGTTTAGGTACTCAGTTAGCTATAGGCACCAAAACTACTTGTTTAGGTTTAGAAACAGGTCATCATTTGGGTTAAAAACATTACTATTGCCTATATTTTGTAACTTAAGTACATTAAGTAAGTTAAAAAATCAAAACATATGTAAAGAGCACCACACCATCATTTCTGTGAACTAGTTAAACGTCACTTATGAACAAAAATGTCTCCCCCCATATAAACACTGGTCGAGAGGACAAACTCCAGAGATTACAATATATGGTAACGTGACTGTGCTCTAATCCACATGTTGTTCTTGAAAACTGAAATCACATTAACATTAAATAACTGGCAGATATTGAAAGTTTAAATAGTCCTGGAGAAATGGGTAAGAGCACTCATTAATATCACATTTTTTGACAAAAAAAATGAAATTATGAAATATAATAAAATTATATATATATATATATATATCCTGGCATCCAGAAAAAGGCTTAGGGTTTAAAAGGTTAAGTTGAAAAACATGTCTGTGTGTAAATGGTGTTCTTGACAGAGCAACAAATTTAGTTATATTGGGTCAGTTACTTACAGCAGTCAACCACTGTTTGTTTTTAATATCCTCAACAGCCACCAAAGACTCATGCATTGACTGTGTTTTACAGGTCAATGGGCCCAAACGATATGTATGAGGATCAATGTGGGGGCAAAGAAAAGAAAATGGGGGAAGGCTGTGTTCAGGGGGAAGCAGGAATAATAGAAGGAGAAATCTGTGTGGAAGGAAATGACCTGGGGCACTGGAGCTTGTGATTTAGTACATATGATAATGACACAAGATACTTAAGTTCAGCTGTGAGAATAAAGCAATAACATGTACTGTATATCTTACAGAGTCTATGTTAGATCCTATTTTCTATGTATTAACTAATAGACCTACAGTAGTTAAAACAGCGTTACTTAAGTTTTTTGCTTTAACGTATCAGTATGAAGAACATGTTGACTGCACATGTATTAGCTATAGAAAACTAACCCTGTCAAGTGTTTAGATCAGTTCCCTATGAGCCTCTGTCTGTTTCCACTTTAACTTTGTCAAGGTTTGTGAACCATGTATATATTGTAATACTACGTATGTATTCTTCCTGGGGTCCAACAAAATTCTATGTACAGTAAGAAAGCAAAATAAAAATAAAGAAAAACAAAACAAAACAAAGGGCAGCTGAGCTTATACTAGATTTATCTTGTGCTATATGCCAATATCTTCTATCATCTATACACATATCCTCTCTCTCTCTCTCTCTCTCTCTCTCTCTCTCTCTCTCTATATATATATATATATGCACACACATACATACACATATATATGCATACACATACACACATGCATATGCATGCGTACTGTATTACAATATGCAAACATACCATATACATACACCATATGTTATTACATTATTATGATCTCTTACGCCATAACAATCATATATCAATATCTGTATCTTATAAAACCATATAAAATATATATTGATATTATAATACCATATAAAATATACTCTATACTATGCCTTAATACCATATAAAATATATATCTATATTATAATATCATATAAAATATACCATTTAAACATACATACATACATACATGTGTGTATTTATACACACACACGCATACACACACCGTACTATACCATATAGATCATATATTTATACACACACACATACATAACACAATTCCTTACTTAGATAAATGTTGTATGAATAATACTTTAATTTGATTTATGTTAGTTGTAAGTTTAATATGTCTAGGTAATAAATTCCATTCTTTCATGCCTCTATACAGAACTGTATATTCGATGGCGTTAGATCTTGCTTTAGGTAGTGAAAAGTTCCCAACAGTTGCATGCCTGGTGCTTTATTTATGATTTTCTGCACTAAAGGATAGGTTTTTGAACAAATCAAAAGGTGCTTTTAAAACAGATAAGTTTCTAATCACAATAATCAGTGAGTATAGGAGTCTGTCTTTGACCAATAACCAGTTGAGTTTTTTTGTGCATTGAGATGATATTTGTCCTGTTGTCACACTTGAGGATTGTGCGGGCAGCTCTGTTTTGTATACATTGTAGTTTGTTTAACATGTCTCCAGTGGTATTTTACCAAACTGCTGGGCAATAGTCGAGATGTGATAATATGAGTGATTGAATTGCTGTTTTCAAGATGTTTTGATTCATAAAGGTAGCATGTGTCCTCATAATTGATTTGTCTCTCCCCATCTTTGCAATCATATTACTAATGTGTTTTTTCCATGATAGTTTATTGTCAACTGTTATTCCCAGACGTTTGGTCACATGTACTTGGTTTACAGTGATGCTATTAACTTTGATATTAAATACAGAATTATTATCAATATTATGATTTGACCCTACAATCATGAAGTTAGTTTTCGATATGTTCAGGACCAGCTTGTTTGCATTAACCCATTAAACTACACTATTTAGCTCCTTATTTATAATAATTTCTAATTAATTTTTAGTTAGTGCTGATGCGCATATCGTTGAGTCATCTGCATACATCACTGTGTTGGAGTGAACCAAGCCGCATTCTGGATCATCTGCAAGGGTTTTAGCGAGCATGCTGAGAGACCTGCCACTAATGAATTACAGTAGTTGAGACGTGATAAGTTAATTGGTCATCAATCATGACACCCAAGTTTCTGGCAGATTTTGCGGGAGTGAGCAGAGCTGAGTCAAGGTGGATACTGATCTGTTGTTGTATAGAGGGACTGAGACGAGACTGTGGGGCCGTCTGGCGAGAACGAAAGGAGGAGCTGGTATCACCACCATATGAATGGTATGAGAAGCCATGTGAGCAGATGACTGCATGAAGTAAGGTGGTGTATATTGAAAAGAGGACAACCAGTGGGATTAAGACACTTCTCCCCTCCAAGATACTGCAAAGGATCTCCCTGAGAGGTAGGACTCAAACCAGCGGCTTGATTAAAGACTGTGCGCCCAAGAGTCTTGGAAAGGAAAGTGAGGAGTGAAATTGGCCTGTGATTTTCAACCTGAGCTGGGTCAAGTGTAGGTTTCTTTAGCAGTGGGGTTACTCAGGCTTGTGTAAAAGCAGTGGGAAACACACCCGTTGTGAGGAGTTGATCATGTGGATGACAGCGGGGATAAGTGTGGGCGAGATGGCCTGCAGGAGGTTGGAGGGTATAGGGTCCAGTAGACAGGTAGTGGGGTGAGAGTCAAGCAGAAGGTTGGAGACTTGCTCCTCTGTGACATGGAAAAATGAGGAGAGCGAGGCTCTGTTAGCTGGTGGTATCCTACTGAGTTGGTCAGGCTCAGAGAACTGGTTGCTGATAGTTGAAACCTTATCAGTAAAAAAGGCAGCAAAGTGATCAGCTGTGAGCAAAGTGGAGGGTGGAGGTGGTGGGAGGGTGAGTTGTGAGTTACAGTGGGGCAAAAAAGTATTTAATCAGCCACCAATTGTGCAAGTTCTACCACTTAAAAAGATGAGAGGCCTGTAATTTTCATCATAGGTATACCTCAACTATGAGAGACAAAATGAGAAAAAAAAATCCAGAAAATCACATTGTCTCATTTTTAAAGAATTTATTTGCAAATTTTGGTGGAGTAAGTATTAGTATTAGAGTAAGTATTTGGTCAATAACAAAAGTTTATCTCAATACTTTGTTATATACCCTTTGTTGGCAATGACAGAGGTCAAACATTTTCTCTGTCTTCACAAGGTTTTCACACACTGTTGCTGGTATTTTGGCCCATTCCTCCATGCAGATCTCCTCTAGAGCAGTGATGTTTTGGGGCTGTCGCTGGGCAACACAGACTTTCAACTAAATATTTTCTATGAATCCTATGAATCTCACGATACATGGCCCCATTCATTCTTTCCTTTACACAGATCAGTCGTCCTGGTCCCTTTGCAAAAAAACAGCCCAAAAGCACGATTTTTCCACCCCCATGCTTCACAAGTAGGTATGGTGTTCTTTGGATGCAACTCAGCATTCTTTCTCCGACAAGTTGAGTTTTTACCAAAAAGTTCTATTGTGGTTTCATCTGACCATAAACATTCATCCAATCCTCTTCTGGATCATCCAAATGCTCTCTAGCAAACTTCAGATGGGCCTGGACATGTACTGGCTTAAGCAGGGGGCACTACAGGATTTGAGTCCCTGGCGGCGTAGTGTGTTACTGATGGTAGCCTTTGTTACTTTGGTCCCAGCTCTCTGCAGGTCATTCACTAGGTCCCCCTGTGTGGTTCTGGGATTTTTGCTCACCGTTCTTGTGATCATTTTGACCCCATGGGCAGAGATCTTATATGGAGCCCCAGATCGAGGGAGATTATCAGTGGTCTTGTATGTCTTCCATTTTCTAATAATTGCTCCCACAGTTGATTTCTTCACACCAAGCTGCTTACCTATTGCAGATTCAGTCTTCCCAGCCTGGTGCAGGTCTACAATTTTGTGTCTGGTGTCCTTTGACAGCTCTTTGGTCTTGGCCATAGTGGAGTTTGGAGTGTGACTGTTTGAGGTTGTGGACAGGTGTCTTTTATACCGATAACAAGTTCAAACAGGTGCCATTAATACAGGTAATGAGTGGAGGACAGAGGAGCCTCTTAAAGAAGAACATACAGGTCTGTGAGAGCCAATGAGAGCCACTACTCATTTTCTCCTGATAATAAGTGGACTTAACACTTTTCAGATATGGGGAGAATGGAGACAGGAGAGTCTGAGTCCCTGAGGTCAGAGGGATCTCTGGTTTGGCTCCATTTTCTTTTGGCTGCTCTGAGCACCACCTGTTGCTCTCTGATGACACCGGTGAGCCATGGACTGGTGGGGGTTTTACGAGCAAGTTTGGATGAGAGTGGGCATAAATTGTTTAGAGAGGTGGTGAGCGAAGAGCAGAGTGCGTCTGTTGCCTCATTCATAGGGAGTGAGGAGAGAACATTGTGAGAGGGCATGGCTTGGCATGGAGAGTTCAGCCGGTGTGAGGGACCAGAGGTTTTGTCTGAGGATACAGAAAATTGAATAAAGAACTGATACATGTAAGGGGGTGACAGTTAGCTTAGCCATGGAGCAGTTTCAAATTGCAAGTTTAGAGTATTGTCCGCTTTGTGTGTGGGAGCTGTGGAGATGTGTTTCAGGTCGAATGAGGACAGCAGTGAAAAGAAGGCGACCCCATACAGTTTGTTAAGATGGATATTCATATCACCCATGACAATCAGTGGGGTGCCATCTTCAGGAATGACTGAGAGTAGCATGACAATCCACTGGTAAAACCTTTTCACAGTTGTTTCACTGGAACCAGAGAGTTTTACAGAGCTTATAGTTGGAGGAGCAGTAGCAGATGACTGTGCGTCTCAATTATCAGCTGGGCAATATTTGTACACAGAGAATGCCAGCAGGTGGGTGGACAGAAATGATAATGATAGCTTTGACATGAGAATAACATTACAGGCCAAAAGTTTGGACACACCTTCTCATTCAATGCTCAATGTTTTCTTTATTTTCATGACTATTTACATTGTAGATTCTCACTGAAGGCATCAAAACTATGAATGAACATGTGGAGTTATGTACTGCAGCACAAGCAGCATGGCGCCTGTGACCGGCACGGCCGCTGCCTCGGCGTCTCGTCTCCTAAATTTAATTCTTGTTCTGATACTTTCACGAGCCCTGTCAACCTGCACATCCAGCCTGAGCTATGATCGGACTACGCTGCTACAAATCAGGGATTCTACGGCAGAGTTTAGTGCAAATTGGGGCTTTAATTTCCTACCTCCGCTGTCTGTCTACGCTGACTTGTCTATCAGCGGGCTGTTGCTACCCTCACTCCAGAGAAGATTGCGGAAATGCGGATCCAGGGCCGGTGAGGTGGAGCAGGCCGCTTTCTCCCAGGTATGGCCGGGAGGTTATCACAAGCTACCTGCGTCCCATCTACCTGCAACCAGCCGAGGAGGTCAACGACCCTCAGCCCCTACCCCAACATTCCCAGGTATACCGCGGCCTCTGCCCTCAGCGTGTCATCGCTCCGCGGATCAGCTGTTTGTCTGCTATCAGATCTCAGCCAGCTGGCATTGACATCACGGTGTCTTCACGGTCTAGTATGGCCCTACTCAATGAACGCTCCATTGCAAATAAATCCCTCATCCTGTATGATTTGCTCATTCAGAAGGATTTTGACTTCTTATTCCTGTCTGAAACTGGAGAATTCATCCATCTAAAGGAGATGTGTCCCCCGGAATACTCGTTCACTGCCACACCTCGTCTCACTGGACGTGGCGGGGGGCTTGCTGTGGCTTCCGTGACCGCCTCAAAATTAGGTTGGTGAATTCTGACTGTTACCGCTCGTTTGAGCTTCAAGTGACAAAGATCAATGAACACAACCCATTTTATTGTATTTTAATCTACCGCCCTCCTGGCCCAGCTGCTGGGTTCTTATCAGATTTCACTGAACTTTTAACTTCTATTATCAAACTGGATAGGGTACTAATTATCAGTGATTTTAATGTTCATATTGATGATCAATCATCAAACACCGCTATGGAGCTCTTAAGCATTACTGAGTCTTTAAACTTTGTGCAACACGTCATTGGCCCCACACACTTAAAGGGACATAAACTGGACCTTGTCTTCTCACATGGCTTGACTGTTGAAAATTTACATGTGGAGGACCTTCTTGTCAGTGACCATAGCTGTATCTCTTTTGATACGGCATAAGTTGAGAAGCACCTGTCATGTATTGTTCAGGGAAAGAAACGTTTTATAAATCAGCCTGCTGTTGATAGTTTCATCTCACTGTTTGATGCAGAGCCTCCTTCAAACAATGATGATGTGAATTTACTTGTGCAGTGTTTTAATCTTCGATGCAAGTCTGTACTTGACAAAGTAGCCCCAATTAAATCAAGATCCACCTTTTTGAGGAAGCCTTGTCCGTGGATAAACGAAGAGATTAAAAATCACAGGAGATGCTGCTGCAAGGCAGAGCGGCTGTGGAAAGCTACGAAGCTTGAGGTCCACAGGTTGTACCTCAAGGATCTGAGATTAGCTCTAAACAACCTGCTAAAAAACGCAAGAGCTGCTTACTTTGTCCAACTTATCTCTTTTAATAAGAGAAATCCAAAGTTTCTGTTTGACACTAAAACAGCTCCATTATATCCCCTGATGTCCCCACGGCACCAGCCTCCTCTATGACTGATTGCAATGCCTTTGCCAGTTTTATGGTAAATAAGGTCAATGACATCAGGGCAAATATCCCTCGAAGTGATTTTAACCCATGCACCTCTCTGCCTCTTCAGTGTAAATAGTCTGTGTTTTCTTTGGTTTCACTGTCAGACATCAGTGCGCTCCTTGCTACCATGACGCCGTCCTCCAGCCCTCTGGACATACTTCCAACAACAACGTTCCTTAAAACTCTTGGCTCCATTGGCCCCTGCATTGTAGAGATTATAAATCAATCTCTTCAAACAGGTGTCATCCCCGCTTTTTTTAAACAGGCAGCAGTGGAACCTAAATTAAAGAAATCAGACTTGGATCCTGCCGATTTAAAAAAAACTATAGGCCCATTTCTAAACTCCCTTTTCTAGCTAAAATTCTGGAAAAGGTAGTAGCTGAACAACTAAACGCCTTCATGGATGAAAATTCATTCTTCAACACCTTTCAATCAGACTTCCGTAAAAAACACTCAACTGCCTTAATGACAGTTTCTAGTGATGTCATGATGGCAGCAGACTCTGGTCAATTTACAGTCCTGGTACTGCTTGATCTCACAGCTGCATTTGACACGGTGGACCATAAAATCTTATTAAATAGACTGAGAGACACTTTTGGGATTACTGGTACCGTCTTTGAATGGTTTAGGTTTTACCTGACTGACAGGAGTTTTTTGGTCCATGTCAATCATTTTTTATCTGACCCATCAGTTTTTGCATGTGGGGTACCACAGGGATCAGTCCTTGGCCCTTTTCTTTTCTTGCTCTACATGACCCCTCTTGGACAGATAATCAGTGAGTTCAGTGATGTCTCTTATCATCTATATGCTGATGATGTACAGCTCTACCGCTCTTTCAAGCAGACCGAGCTACATAAATTAGATAACTTAATTGCCTGCTTGACAGCCATCAAAAAATGGCTAAATAATAATCTCCTCCAACTGAACTCTGCCAAAACTAAAACACTGATTATTGCCCCTGACACTGTCATTCCCCTCATAAAGCAGTATTTAGGTCAATTAGGTCTCTCTGTCCAACCTAGCCTACATAATCCAGGAGTTTTGTTTGACAAGGACATGTCCTTGGATCACCACTGTAAACAGTTGGTGGAAAACTGCTTTCATCACCTGCGAAATATTGCAATTTTGAGGTCCATGATCTCAAAATCTGAAATGGAGATGATAATTCATGCCTTTGTCTCATCTCGTATTGATTATTGTAACACTTTTTTTATGTGCTTTAACAAAAAGCTGTAAATCGCCTTCAGACTGTACAAAACGCAGTAGCAAGGCTCATAACTGGCTCTAAAAAAAAGGGATCATATCACCCCAATTTTATACTCTTTACACTGGTTACCAGTTACTTTTAGGATTCATTTTAAGATTTTAGTTCTCACTTTCAGAGCCCTCAATGATCAAGCTCCTCTGTACATAACCGAGTTACTGAGACCCTACTCTCCCTCACATTCCCTAAGGTCATCAGACCAGAAACTCTTGATGATCCCCCGCACCAAATTTAAAACACGAGGTGATCGCTCCTTTCAGGCTAGTGCCCCTCGCCTCTGGAATGCAATCCCAGTGACCTTACGTTGCATTGAGTCCACTGAAGTTTTTAAGAGAGAACTTAAAACCTATCTTTTTAAACAGGCTTTTCATTGTTAATGTCTCTGGGGCCTCTTTGAGGTTATTTGTTGTTGTGTCGTTGTTTGTCTTTATGCTGTTGTCCAATATCCTCTGTATTTTATTGCTTTTATCTACACTGTAAAGCACTTTGTGATTGTTATCTAAGAAAAGTGCTCTATAAATAAAATTTACTTACTTACTTACTTGACAAAAAAAGGTGAAATATGAATTTTAACAGTTGTCCAATAGGGCTGTCGGCTGTGTATTAACCTGACTTCTGCACAACGCAACTGATGATCCCAACCCCGTTGATAAAGCAAGAAATTCCACTAATTAACCCTGATAAGGCACACCTGTGAAGTGAAAACCATTTCAGGTGACTACCTCTTGAAGCTCATTGAGAGAATGCCAAGAGTGTGCAAAGCAGTAATCAGAGCAAAGGGTGGCTATTTTGAAGAAACTAGAATATAAAACATGTTTTCAGTTATTTCACCTTTTTTTGTTAAGTACATAATTCCACGTGTTCATTCATAGTTTTGATGCCTTCAGTGAGAATCTACAATGTCAATAGTCATGAAAATAAATAAAACGCATTGAATGAGAAGGTGTGCCCAAACTTTTGGCCTGTACTGTGTATGATAAAATAAAGTACATGTGATCATCATAATCATCATGATCATGATGGTCCAAGATGGTCCAAGATGGTGCAAGATGGTGCCCCGCGAGTGGCACCTTGTTGCAGCCTGTTGCAGCAGTTCTGTCCGTCTTCCTTTGTATTAGTGTGTTTTTGTTTAGTTATTGTTCTTTCTCATGTTTTATCCATTACAAGTCTCAGTTGATCATGTGTGTGTATGGATGTATGGAACTGGTGAGACCAGGGATAGAGAGAGGGAGTACCGAGAGTGTGGCCTTATATGTTTCACGGTAAGTTGTTTGACGAAGATCATGCCTGACTGGCATGTTACGCTCAACAATTTTTGGGCAGAATCTGGACACTGGGAATGGGCAAATGAACTGATCCTGTTCTTCAACAGATTTGACTGTACCCCAGTTCCTTCCCCCACCCACCTGAGCCCAGACCTGACACTGCGACTTGTCCACACCCCCTCCCTCCCCCTCACAGCACCCCTGACATCAGCATGGACCATCGACGACCTCACCAACAGACCACAGTATGTGTGACTTCACAACTGCCTGTCCAATGTGGTAGTTTACAGCATGAGGGCTCCACAGGGGACAGTGTTCTAACCTTTCCTCTTCACTCTCTACACATCTGACACATCCAGAAGTTCTCCAATGGTACAGCCATTGCTGGACGTGTATCACTGGGGAACAAAGTGGAATACAGGGAATTTGTAATCAACTTTGTCAACTGGTGTGGACTGAACCACCTGCACATAAACACAAGCAAGACGAAGGAAATGGTGATTGACTTCTGAAAGACGGTACCACAGACTACACCGGTGAACATCCAGGGCTTGGACATTGAGATCATGGGGGATTACAAATACCTAGCTGCTCAATTGAACAACAAACTGGACCGAACAAAAAACATAGATGCCCTGTACAGGAGGGGCCAAAGGCGTGTGCACCTACTAAGAAGACTGAGGTCCTTCGGAGTACGTAGGACACTGTTAAAAACATTTTATGATGCTTTGGTGGCTTCTGCAGTTTTCTATGCAGTGGTCTGCTGGGGTTGTGGAACCTACCCCCTGCATGAGACAGTAGGGGGACTTAAGCAGCTCTTTCAGTAAGAGACTGCTGTGTGCAGTCTGTAAGAAAGAATACTACTGCATGTCCTTTATCCCAACAGTTGTCAGACTGTTTAACTGTAGCACTGTATCGATGCTATTGATTCTCAATTCTACATAATAAACCCACTTTTGTTTTGCACTACTGTTATCAATGCTAGTATCTGCTCACGTTATTCATTTCATCTGGTGCAAGTTGTATATTTCTCTCAACTGTACAATAACACTATTTATTATCCATATTGGCAACAGTACTTTTATAAACTGTATATATTGTGCAAATACATAATCCTAGTATTTCTCAAGTGCAACAATTCTTCTCAAGTACAATACAATACATGTCATAACTGAGTTTTCTCATAAGAATATTAGCAACAGTTCTGGCAGTAGATTTTTTTTTTTTAGATAATCTGTACAAATGTACAGAATGTGTTTATCTTGATCTCTTTATGTCTTTATCAATACAGATGACATACGTATGTAGTCTCTCTCTCTCTCTCTCTCTCTCTCTCTCTCTCTCTCTCTCTCTCTCTCTCTCTAATAGGAATAAACAGAGGATTGTGTCTGAAAACAACATTTTTCCAACTTTATTTTAAATGCATCAGTTGTTGTGCGTTTCCTGCCTAAGGCCTGTATGCCATAGGCCCACGTCTTCAGGATTGTCCGAAATAATTTTCAACCAAATTTGACACAAAACTTCCCTAGGCTATGCCTCGTCCAATGCCACTTTGGCAATACGCCAAAGAGTGCTTGCACTCCGACAGGATGGACACAAACAAGCCAATATTGCTGATTTGCTTGGAATATCCCACAGGTCGGTCTGTAAAATCCTCAAAGTTTAAGAGGAGGGTCATTTGAGGTCAGGAAAGTCTCCAGGACAACCACGACTGACTACCAGGTGGGATGATTGGCAACTGCTCAATCTGTGCCGTAGAAACTGGAAAATGTCAGTGAGCCACCTTCATCGTTTGTGGAGAAGACACCATGGAATCTCACCAAACTGTAAATCAAAGGTTGCTTCAGCATGACTACCAAGCAAGATGAGAGAGTTGCTCAGCTTCACTGGACTAGGGAACACAAAAGATTACGGCTTGGGCACTGGCGACACGTTATCTTTATGGACGAGAGCCGCTATATCCTTAAATCAAGACGGGTCTATGGGAACAACTTGGGGTGCAGCAGATGCCATGGCCCATTTGCTGCCCTGATATGAACCCTATTGAGCATGCCTGGGATGCCTTAGGCCTCAAATATACAGGCCTCATATATATATATATATTCTGTTCTATATTTTGTTTATATATATATTCTCAATATAAATATTTTGTTTTTATATTTGTTTTTTATATATATATAGTTCTCTCTCTTTTCTTTCTTTTCTAATTTTATTCTAATTCTACTCTTGTAAGGAGCACTGCAACAAAAACAATTTCCCCTCGGAGATAAATAAAGGATTTCTGATTCTGATTCTGATGTCTAAATATGAGGTCCTTAGATGGTAAATCCTCGGCCTCCTCCTCCTCCTCCTCCTCCTCCTCCTCCTCCTCCTCCTCCTCCTCCTCCTCCTCAAAGCAATGATGTACTCCATCGTTGCAGATAACGTTAAGCATTACAATGATAACATATGTATTTGGAATGAAATGACGTGGGTAATAGCAGACAACGATCATCACTTACGTTTTTTCCATGTGTCTGTCTCTCTCTGTCTCTCGAGTGCTTTGAGACAGATGCAGTATATATGCTCACACTATAGCACACTGACATTAACCGATTAGTTCGCATCCCTGTTTCACCTGTGTACATTCCGTCAGGGTGAGTGACCATTACGCATGCCGAACGCGCTTGCGATATCGTCAGATGAGATGCTGATCAAAATATAGGTCTGACTGTATGTGCTGACTCAGACAGTTGCATTGAATTGTCGCTGTTGCTAATTATTGATCGGAGTGTGCGTTCGATGACTGACCGAGCACTGCTGAAAACACCGTTAAAACCACGCTGCAGTCTTGTTGACGGTGTGATATATGGCATCATCAACCACGTTTTCAGTAGATAGCCGTTATTACCTAGCAGCTACCCATCCAGAGGGGTGAAAGACTGTAGGGATGCTAGAATTCGCCACGATGAACGAGTCATGTGGTGACCCGGGGAAAGTGGCATATACGTTTGTCACCACGCAATTTGAGTCACCGATCACCAAACATCCCTGTTTCACCTGTGTACATTCGGTCATGTTGAGTGACCATTATGCGTGCCGAATGCGCTTTCGATGTGGTCACATGAGAGATGGATCAAAATATATAAATTTAG
Organism: Chaetodon trifascialis; assembly: GCF_039877785.1. NCBI lineage: Eukaryota > Metazoa > Chordata > Actinopteri > Chaetodontiformes > Chaetodontidae > Chaetodon > Chaetodon trifascialis. The sequence goes on from NC_092075.1 coordinate 24,229,832, forward strand.
GTCTGACTGTATGCGCTGACTCAGATAGTTGCATTGAAATGCGGCTGTTGCTAATAATTGATCGCAGTGAAATTCCAGACACTGTGGAAACCTGACTGTGAGGTGTTGGTGACGTGAGTGCACGACTCCGCCGGTTTACAAAAATCCACTTGCTCCGCTGGCGCACAGAGTTGCCCATCCTGGCGCACCTCTGTACGCCTCGGTGTACCAAAATACCAAATGCGCTGTGCGCCTGCCTGCACCGCTCGAAAATACTACTGCGCCGGCGGCGTCGAAAATAGAGCCCAGGTAATACTGGACATTCACATACATGAAATCTTCTCAAATATGTGTTTCCTGTTAAACTGACCAAGGCTGAAGAATTTAAACAAAGCCTTAATCCTATTGTTTCAATGCCCCCAATTTTGTTTAAGCCTGACTACAGTTTGTAAAGATTAATTGTAGTTTCAAAAAAATATTTCATTCCAACTTGAGCAACTTTGTGTGTGTGTGTGTGTGTGTGTGTGTGTGTGTGTGTGTGTGTGTGTGTGTGCGCGCGCACGCACTGCTCGGCCAAAAAAAGGTCGCCACCATAATATAAAGGGCGCATTTGTTGTGGTATTGTTTCAATAAGCTTCTGCAATGTCACAAAATAATACTCTCCAGTGTTGCATTAATTTTTCACCAAGATCTTGTATTGATGATGGAAGAGTTGGACCACTGTGCAAAGCCTTCTCCAGCACATCTCAAAGAATCTCAGTGGGGTTCAGGTCTGGACTCTGTGGTGGCCAATGCCAATGTAACCACTTATGTCTTTCAAACTCCACACCTCCAGTTTGCAACTCAGGCTTCCTATTACAAATATTTAGTCTCAAAACGAAGACACTGCTTAATGGTGAGATTCAGTTTTATTGTAATATGTCAATTAAACTCTGGAGGAGGCACACACTCCAATTTTGCAGAAAAGAAAACTGGAGGAATGCTACACATTTTTTGTCTCACTGGGAATCCTCAGTGTGAAAGGCATTTTCTGTTCCCACGAGTACACCATGCCTGGCAGACTAGGTAATCACTGAATAGATGGAGAAACATCCCAGTCCCAATTCCTCCCTAGTCTGAACAATCAGAACTGAGCCAAATCTCAACAACTGGCAGTTCAAGTTTTTTTTTTTCTTTCGATTTTTATGAGTTCTTGTGTTTTGGAGTCAAATATGTGCAGAAGTTTCACTTCCATCTAGACTTGTTCACTGCAGTAGATAATAACACATGAACTCAGGAGGAACTGTCTCTGTGATGAACATGTAGTAGACTGGAAATCCTGCCTTAGACTGTGACGTGTCCAGCCTTGTGACTAAACCCTGGCACAGTGCAGTCTTTTTGTTCATGGCCATCTTGAATAGGCCATTGAAAAAGAAGCAAACAAGGAGCCCCAAGCTCCTGGAGTTTGGCCTTTCTTCGATCTAGGTCAGGTTTTTTTCACAAAGGTATCTGAATGGCAGATTTGAATACAGGGGTTTTTACATGTGCATCTCAGTATCTCTGATCTCCTCATCCTCTTTGCCCCCCCCCCAGTCCTCCCCACTGTTTGTCACACAGTGTCAGGCTGCCTGAGGAAAAGGAAGTATGCACTTTTAATCAGGTCACAGTAAAGCAGGCTAATGGAGGAGGAATAAAAGGAGCCTGTTCATCTCTGGAACAACATCAGAATTGTGGAATGGCTGGAGATGTCTCTCTTACTCTGCATGCGGCATGTACAGACACCAGGCTGTTTATGTACTAGGAGGAGGAGCCCAAGCTCAAAGACAATGGCACTGTTTGTATAAATAATTATGACCTTTGACAATAATGGAAATGACCAAAACTAAAGCTGTTTTCGAAGATAAGAATCAACTTTCATCCTCTCAAGAAATATACATGATGCTTAAGAACACTAACAACCTAAAACCAATTAATACTGAGCTAAAATTTAAAACAACACCAATCAAAACTGCTAAATTAACAATGGATCAAATTATTTGGCTTATGTGTAACATGAAAGGCGTCACTTGTAGTGATGAACCAAGGAGACCCCAGAAAATCATGACCAATTCTGCAGTTCCCCTCAGCTCTACAGGGATTTTATTGTCTTTAAGTTCATTGTTTTGGTTAGCCTATATAACACAGCTGCTTTCAGTGAAAAAGCTGCAATCAGTGAGCACTAACAAACAGCAACTAGCCGTTGCTGCTATTCCATGCTTATATACTTAGCTGTATTTTTTTAAGAACACTCTCTTCTCTTAGTTTTATTCTATGTTTTTGTTTTTGTATTGTTTAACCTGTTGCCGCAACAAAGCAATTTCCCAAATTGGGATCAACAAAGTCAAATGTAAGTCTAAGCTGGTGAACATAGTGGAGCATTTAGCAGCTAATGAGCCAGTTTCTCATGAGTTGGTAGGGACCAAAACAGAGTCAAAAAGAGAATAAATAATCAACCCAACATTCATGCATGGGGTAGATACAAACATAACTTCAAATGAATAATAATCTTGCTCTCCGTTCTCTTGTCTGGAAATGTCTGATTTTCATAGGATTTATCTAAACTGAAATGTATAAAAACAACTAGTCTTTCTTCAACCTTTTAATATTGAATTTCTTTTCAGTTTAGTTGCATAATTTAGAAATATTTTTGGTGTTTTTCTGCATTAAACAATCCACTCTTATGTGTGTCCTCAATTTAGTAGCAGTCTGTCATTTGGTTTGAATACATGATTTGTTATTGCATTGAAAGCAAGTTGAAAAAACTTCTATTAATTGAGGAAATATTATTTCTCAAATTATATTATTGTACAAAACCAAAATTAACAACATCACCACAGCATGAGTCTAACAAGAAAAGAAGCTTAAGGCTGCTTGAGGAGATTTCTTCAAATTTCATACAAACTTCCACTTAGACTCACGGTTGAACTGATTTGATTTTTTGTGTGCTAAGGTCAAGGTCACTGTGCAATATCTCAGGGAGGCCTTAAGAGAATTCCATTATTCTGTCAAATGTCCACTTAGACTCAAGGATAATTCGGTGGGCAGCCATCTGCCTTGAATGGTTGGGTTTAGAGAGAGTCAAAGACAGAGAGACAAAGAGAGCAATTTGCACAGCAATGGCAATGATAATAATAATAATAATAATAATAATAATAATAACAGCCATATAACTAATAATAATATAGTAGTATAATAATAGTATAATAATAATAGTATAGTATATGATTGTACAAATCTATGGTGTGTGTATGGTAGTAAATGTGTATACTAATATATTATTGTATATTTACATAATAATGATAATATGAATATCTATGTAATAATATGAATAACAGCTGCAGTGGGCATCAAGCAGAGCCACAGCAGTAGGCCCAATCATGATCACAATTCAGGCACAGTATCCATGGGAAGTCTACTGTGTTATCATAACCAATCCAAATTTTTGCCAATACAATGAAAATAACACCTATTTTTCAAAAAAGCTGGAATGGTCATTAATGGATAATGACCTGCTAAACGGTTGATCATGGTGCTATAGGTAGGTTATAAAGTATTTGTCTTAACCTTGATTTTTCTGTATTTTGTCTTAGTTAACAATCTCACTTTTTTCTGAACTTATAGACCCCCATAATGCAGAGTCCCATAATGACTTGTGTTCTCTATAAGACAAAAGATGTCGAGATAAATATATCATCCAACACATTCCTGGGTTTAATCAGTTTGTAGGGTGGGTTCAAGTTATAGGCCGTCACAGTAATTGGGTCTCTGGCTGCTTGTAGAATTAGATGGTTTTCATGTTAGTGACTGGCTTAGGCTGGAGTAAAGAGTTGCAGTTTTCCAAGTGAAAGGAAAATAAAAGGATGAATCACTTCCTTAGATCAGGTTTGCACTTGCATCATGCGTCACTCGGTGAAAAAAGAATTATTAAAGGACCAATGAGAATCTGGATAACAGAACCGACAACAATGAGAGTCATCCCAATTCTGCATCTTGTGTTAACAGTTTGAGGGGATATTAAGTTGCATGTCATTAGCTTTGGTGTAATGGCCCCACATTGCAGGCTGAACACGGGATCCTTGATGATAATAGGTTGTTAAAAGGCCAAATACTCTGGTATACAAGCGATCAGCTCTAAGGACATCTTTATTTAATGTCTGTTCATCTGGTGGAATTAGTGATTGATATGGGGATAGAGGAGAATAACATGATGGTTGACAACCAGTCAAAACCTGCAAATGACAACCTGTGATGTGCAGTGGTAACATGTCAAACAAGATAAACTAAATCTTGATACCTTTACATCATCTTCCCCGTAGCTTGTGACAGTAGCCACTGGGGTTCCCACTGCAGTAACAGATGTCAGTGCCAGAACAGAGCACTGTGTAATCCAATCACTGGAGCCTGTATCTGCACTCGTGGATACAGAGGTTGGCGCTGTGAAGCCCAGTGTGAAGGGGGTACCTATGGTAATGGATGCCAGCAGAAATGCCAATGCCAGAATGGAGCCACCTGTCACCATGTAACTGGAGAATGCAAGTGCTCACCAGGATACACTGGAGCTTTGTAAGTTGAATGTAACTGGGAGGATATCCTGATATTTTGACTCTGTTTTCCAAAATGTAAATGAATTTTTCTGGATAATTGCAGCCCCTATTACCATGCAACAATACTATAATATAGAATCAAAAAACTTTCATGATTGTTATATAAAGTAACAATGATTGTCATATAAAGTAAACTTCGAGGTGGACAAATACTAGCTGAACACTGTTTTCTTTTTCTTCATAGCTGTGAAGACCTGTGTCCTCCAGGTAAACATGGGCAGCAGTGTGAGGAGAGATGTCCATGTCAGAATGGAGGAGTGTGTCACCATGTGACTGGAGAGTGCACCTGTCCTGCAGGATGGATGGTACACACCCCTGTTTGTTTCGACTCTTAAGAAGAATGGCTTATTGTTATTCATACTCTTATCATTTAAGAGTGTGTGGTGGCACATTACATATCAAAATCATCGATAGAGGAGGAGTATGAACACACAAATCAGCAGGCTTAAGAAAGCAAAAAAGCATGTCAACAAATATTTAAAGTGTAAAAGCTGCTCACATGTTCAACACTTTAGATACTGTATCTATGTTCCTGTTTTTGTTGCTGTGTGCAGGGTACAGTGTGTGGCCAGCCATGTCCAGAGGGGAGATTTGGACAAAACTGTTCCCAGGAATGTCAGTGTCACAACAATGGCATCTGTGTGCCATTCACTGGACAGTGTCTCTGCAGTCCTGGATACACAGGAGAACGGCAAGAACTTTTGCAATTTTCCGTTCAGTATCAGCATCAGCATCAGAATCAGAATCAGAATCAGAATCAGAAAAAGCTTTATTGCCAAGTACGATTTTACACATCCGCGGAATTTGCTTTGGTGAGGTTGGTGCATGACACATCTATTAAAAAGAAACAATTAAAAAAGTAAAAAAAATATAACAGTAAGTAACAAATATAACAGTAAGTAAAAAATATAACAACAGTAGAAAATATAACAATAAGTAAAAAATATAACAATATAAATATATATACACAAGTCTGTTTTTGTTTTTTTTAACAGAAGTTTTTTTCAAAAGGAAGTCCAAGCAGAGCGTTAATGCATAGGGCTATGGTAATGTCAATGAGACAAGTAGAGGCAGAGGTAGGGTGTGAAGAGTGTCGGGTGGGTTCCAGGCCTTGTTAATAAGGCTGACAGCAGACGGGAAAAAACTGTTCTTGTGGCGTAAGGTTTTGGTCCTCATGGACCGCAGCCTACTGCCAGAGGGGAGTGTCTCAAAGAGTTTATGTCCGGGGTGGGAGGGATCAGCCACAATCTTTCCTGCACGCCTCAGGGTCCTGGAGGTGTACAGGTCCTGGAGAGACGGGAGATTGTAGCCGATCACCTTCTCTGCAGACCGAATGACATGCTGCAGTCTGCCCTTGTCCTTGACAGTGGCAGCAGCGTACCAGATGGTGATGGAGGAGCTGAGGATGGACTCAATGATGGCTGTGTAGAAGTGCACCATCACTGTCTTTGGCAGATTGAATTTCTTCAGCTGCCGAAGGAAGTACATCCTCTGCTGTGCTTTCTTGATGAGGGAGCTGATGTTCGGCTCCCACTTGAGGTCCTGAGAGATGATAGTTCCCAGGAAGCGGAAAGACTCCACAGTGTCAAAAGAGGAGTCATAGAGGGTGATGGGGGATGGTGAGGCTGAGTTTTTCCTGAAGTCGTTAACCATCTCCACTGTCTTCAGAGCGTTGAGCTCTAGGTTGTTCTGATTGCATGAGGTCACCAGATGGTCAACCTCCCACCTGTAGGCGGACTCGTCGCCATCCGAGATGAGTCCGATGAGGGTGGTGTCGTCTGCAAACTTCAGGAGCTTGGCAGACTGGTGACTGGAGGTGCAGTTGTTGGTGTACAGGGAGAAGAGCAGAGGAGAAAGAACACAGCCCTGAGGGGATCTGGTGCTGATGGTCTTTGCGTTGGAGATGTGTTTCCCCAGCTTCACGTACTGTTTCCTGTCAGACAGGAAGTCTGTAATCCACCTGCAGGTGGGAATTTAAGGTGGGAATTGGTGGAGGTGACTGGAGCTGGAGCTGTTGGGAGGTGTCGTGGGTGATTGTTGCTGGAATCCCTTTGTCTTTCAAAGCGGCAATAGAACTCGTTAAGGTCATAGGTGTCGATCGTTGATGGAGTGGGGGGCTCTAGGCTTGTAGTTAGAGATCTCCCTGAGCCCTTTCCAGACAGACGCAGAGTTGTTAGCTGAGAAGTGGTGTTGGAGCTTCTCAGAATACAGTCGTTTAGCCTCTTTCACCGCCTTGCTAAACTTGTACTTCGCCTCTTTGAATCTGTTTTGTCCCCACTCCTGAAGGCCTCTTCCTTTGCCAACCTTAGCTGTCTGAGTTTGGCTGTGAACCAGCAGTCCTCACAGAAGCTGATGCAGGACGTCCCAGCCTCCGTGTACTCATCCAGACTATTGGTAGCAGTCCTGAACACATCCCAGTCAGTAGAGTCGAAACACACCTGGAGATCCTCCACAGCCTCACTGGTCCACTTCCTTGATGTCCTCACTACAGGTTTGCAGAGCTTTAGTTTCTGCCTGTACGCAGGAATCAGGTGGACCACGGCGTGATAAACATCCCTGACAGTGGTGTAACAGTGATCCAGAATATTCTCCTCTCTGGTCGGGCATTTAATAAACCGTCTGTATTTGGGGAGTTCGTGAGTGAGGTTACCTTTGTTAAAGTCGTCAAGGACAATAACTAAAGAGTCCGGGTTGGTCTGCTCCACACGCAGTATCTGGTCGGCGAGCACGCGCTGTGTGTCTTGCACACTGGCCTGCGGCGGAATGTAAACCAGAATGAATGAAGTGAACTCACGGGGTGAATATAAACGCTTACAGTTAATGGTAAAAGATTCCAGGTCAGGAGAACAGTGCTGCTGGATCACTGTTACGTCATTGCACCAACCACTGTTGATGTAGAAACAGATTCCTCCACCTTTAGTTTTGAAAGTTTCGTGTCTCTGTCCACGCAGAAGAGTTGGAAACCAGCCAGCTGCAGTGCAGAGTCTGGTATTAAACCACAGAGCCACGTTTCGATGAAGCACAAAACTGCAGATGAGGAAGAGTGCCTGTTTTTACCCGACAGCAGTTGTAATTCCTCCAGTTTGTTGGGCAGTGAACGCAGGTTAGAGAGAAATATTCCCTGTAACGAGCGCACCGGCCCATTTTCCTCTTCCCCTTTCACTGCATGAGCAAAGGTGAGCGCACCTTTGACCAGAATGTCCAAAATTTCCACTGTTGGGAGCAGAAAATTAGGAAATAAATCCACTGGTGTTGTAACCCTGATGTTCATGAGCTTATCTCTGGTGAAATAGCTCTGGGTACCATCACAAAAAACAGATTTAACACGCAAAACAAAACAAAACAAAACAAAACAACGCGCACCAACACACCGAGGCAGCTGTCCGCAGCGCCATCTTGGTTAAGATATATGTAGGCTGCTATGTTATAAATGCATCGTTCCGGTTCAGCAAGCTGGCAGATATAACAATAGTTTAAATTATAGATAGCCACTCTGTAAGGTTCAGTTGCATTCAAAGCTTTCACAAGGTTAATAATTTTTTAATAGTAACTTACATTTTATGGAAATTAGCCGAGTAATGTCACTTTAGTACTGTTGAGTCACTGCTTTTGCAATTAGCTACGAGTACAAACGCTGTTACACGTTACTGTCATACCATAAATCAAGCAGCTAAGCTAGTGGACTTAGCTAATGTTAGGTGACTTTACCTGAAACATGAAGCTCAACCTTTAAATGTCAAATCATGCCAATTTTCATTTGATTGATGGCTCAGATTATACTTACTGCAGATAATGATCCCCCTGGATGCCCCATGGCTTACTTGGCTGGTTGTAGCCCACTTCTTGCCCAGTTGTTTTACACATAATGCTCATAAGGGCCAGCCAAGGAACACAAGCTTGGCATGACAAAAAAAACAGTGAATTTAATTTGAAGTTGCCAAAATGAATGCCATATGACACCCAAATGCATATTTATATGTAAAATATTGTCTAATCAAAGGGTGACAAGCTACTTTGTCTTTTGGGAAAACACCTTCCCCCATTTGAAAGTCTACCTGAATGTAGTTTTCCATGCATTTATGGCTCAGAGAATCGAAGCAGTCTCTTAACTCCACACACAGATATAACCCAATCCACATGTGTCAGGAAATCCAAGAACACAATGTCCAGACCGACCCCCTGGATAGGTATTAATAATAAAAAAATAGAGCAAAAGAATTTGTAAAATTAAGAAAAGAAACAGGAGCGACAGCGACAGGCTGCATGCGCGGTTGGCACATGCGCACTAAACATCTGGGACAATAAGCAACCTTTGTGACGCTAGTTAGCAAAACTTGCTATATTAGTCATGTCTTATTGTTAACCATTTCTTGTAATTTTAAGCTACAACTCACTCTATTTAGTGGCATGATGATGTCGCAGGACCAATCAGACTCCTGTTCAATGGTGGGAAGTAACTGCGTTTACTCAAGTACTGTACTTTAGTACAGTTTTGAAATACTTGGTACTTTACTTCAGCATTTCCATTTTATGTTATGTTACTACTTCTACTCTACATTTTAAAGACAGATATTGTACTTTCTGCACCACCCCATTTACACCAACTACTTACTTTGAAGTTTATGATTTTCCATACATAAACTGAACAGGCTGTTGCAGGGGTGGGTATTGTCTTTTAGTGTCGGGCTCTGTGAAGGAACCTCACCTCACCGGTATCACTGATGTTCAGTAGATGGTACCAGTGATGTTCTGAATGGTAATTACCCACTGCAGAGCTCTCCTGTTCTGGTCCTTGCACTTGTCAGGACGCTGTCAGTCACTTTTCTGTAAACATTAATAACTTGCTATGGGAATTTTGCCTTTTTAAGTTTCCTTAAGAGTGATTTCTGACCTTCTTTTTTGACCAGGGTGGAGATGTGCAATGTCCATAATTATCCCAGTTTCATACCAAAGCATGTGTTTCTCTTTGCAGTCCAACTGTAGTCCAAGTTGTCTCAATCAAGCACTTTTGAGTGGGCTTTGGTTGCATGTACGTAAACAATCAAGCAAAAGAGCCAGAGCACATTGTGACCCCATCAGCTCTCGTCTCACAATGTTTTAGCTTTTTATAAGTTTTCTTGAAATGTATCTGAATTCATTGGCCATAATGTCAGTTTCAAAGCATGTAATACACCCGCTGATCCACTAGAGCATAGCGTGCTAATGTGATGTTTGCCTCGCCAAGGCATGAAAAGTGCATGCGTATAGGAAGGTGCAGACAGAAGATCAGGTTTCGTACTTTGCTTTACTTACTATAAGAACATTTTCCTAATAATACTTATTTACTTCTACTTAAGTGACATTTGCAATGCAGGACTTTTACAGTGTCCCTTTATTCAGAATCCCTTTATTCACCAAATGTACTTGTCTTGTACTTGACTTAATGATACACTGCAGTGAGACAAAGATGTTAAAAATTGAAATGTTAAGTTAGAAAATTAAAGACAGATAAATACAAGAATTGTACACAGGCGAGACTAATAAAATATCCTATGTTATGCTCCATATTCTTTATGACATATACCTTACTTGTAACAGTATTTTTATATTGCAGTATTACTACTTTTGCTTAAATAAAAGATCCCAATACCAAATACTGAATATATAATCTGATACTGCTCCTGTTTGAGTTGTTTCTTAAAAATGACAGTGACCTACTATTTGAGGAAATTACTGGACTTTTTTTTTTTCTTTTTAAAATGAAACTATGTGTTTGTGATCCAAGGAATGTTAAATCAAGAGCAACTTGACTTGATTGTAGATACTTGAAGATGCCTCTCATTTAAGCTCTGTGGAGTCGTTTTCAAGATCATTGAATGTCACCTGTTTAGTCAGTGCTGCTGGCTCCTGGTTATTTTGCGCAAAAGCACTAACTAACCTCAGTGTTTAGATACCTGGGACTTTCCCACCAGTCACCTAGACATCCCTGGAGAACCATGACTTAAATGAGTGAGCATCTTTAGACATCTGTATATTTGTGAGATTTTTGTTGGAGATGGAGATATATGTCACCATTGCCAGTGGGCTTCGGGCTGGGATGCAAGGTAGGACAGTGAGAGGGTATTAAGTGATGGACTAACACATTGTTGGTTTTGGTCTTTTTTGTGGCTTTATTCTTGGCTCACCTATTAAACTTTATCTATAGTTCAGGGAAATATAAGCCCTAAAATGTCCCCCAAAATTACAGAAAACCTTTTTCTCACTGGACCTGATTATAGCATGCTGAACAGTGAAACAAGCAAAAAAAAAATCCAAATTAGAATACTGAATCTGCCTAACTCTGCCACATCCTCGAGAGACACGACCAGGAAGCCCAGTCAATATGTTTTTCACAAATCTCATCAGAGTGCCATGCACGGTTTCAAACCCATATAATTAACAATATCAGAGAGCACACACCATATACTTAAGCAGACCAGTGACTAGACAGAAATAACCCCTCCAAGTGCACTTTTATGAGTAAATAAGGGTTTGAGGGAAGCCAAATGTCAGAGTATATGCCTGCTTGGAACTGGGCCATGCCACACCCAAACCCCAGTGGAACCCATTAACAGCAAGGGGGAGCAATTTAACACTGCTGTCAGCTGGAATAGATATACTGTGTTTCTGGTGTGGGATATCAGAAGTACCACATTAACTGACACTGACAATAAAGACAATTAAGTTCATATTTGCCCTCTCCTTGTCTGCTATAGATGATGGGATAGGAACAGAAAGTTTCGTTTCCAAACCCAGCATGATTGGGTGCTTGGACTTGAATATATTTGTACTGTGATCGTGGGAGAGATAATGAGGACCTACTGCAGGGCTATTCAATTACTAGGGAACTGGGGCCAGTTCATGAAACTGAGGCCAAATAAGGGGCCAGAAAATTAGTAATCATGGTAACATATGAACAAATTTTAACAACATACTGAAGGAGTTAATATAGAATTTATTTTGTAAGTGCATGGCAACATGTGCATTGTGTTATATTAAGACACATAGGTCCAAGGCACTGTTAATTTCAAATAGCAACATCATGTTCAAAAATCAGAGCCATATCACACATATTTAATATTTCACTAGTTTGACTGACAGGCAAAATCAGAACTCCACCAACAATGATAAAACCAGTGAATAGAACAGCAAATAGAATAGAATTATAGCAACATATCACTGCATGCTATTTTATCAAGGCAAAGTATTTCAAATTGCATCACTCTGTTAAATGAATAAAATTCTAAATAACAGATATGGCACATGGACTGACAGACAAAGTAAACTTCAAATGCACCAACAAATACAAAACAAGACTACATACTATGCTACTGAACAGAATTATACCAACTAACAGTGCATGGTATTTTATCAAGCCAAAATGTTTCAAATTGCATCCAAAACTAATCACTTCATCCAGGTTAGTCCTGCTAAAACATGAGATCCTGAGATGAGATGATCAATTTAACAGTCCCTTAGTTGACCTTGCTTGACAATACCAATGTGAAACTCTTCCTCTGCTCCAACTACTCAGCCAAAAGCAGACACACTGATAAGGAGATTTGGTGAGGGCTTTTCATTCTTATCTGTCCAAAAATTGTACCAGACACCTCAATATTCAGTTCAGCTGAGCCATACCACATGAAGAAAAACATTAAGTGCATAATATGGCATTATGGGGTGAATAACATGTAAACTGCATCACACTGTTCAAAAATGAGTCCTCATTGCTGGCTTGACTAACATGCCTGTTACCTCATCCATCTAATGAGAGAAATGGCATTTTCTTGACTTAGCAAGAGCAGTGAAGTCAGGGGTATATGTTGTCAGAGCAATGCGCAAGCAGTGTTGCAACGCGCGCCAAATCCAACTTGTTCTCTTCAAAAAATGAAGCAATTTTTGTGAATAAAATCTCACCGGTGGTGTGTCCTTCCATGGGAATTAATCCAAGCAGATCCTCACGAAAGCATTCCCCATCAAAAAATCGCACGTAGAGGCACAGCTGTGCAACATCGCTGTTATCCGTCGATTCGTCCACGGCCAAAGACATCACCTCCGCCTTCCTCAGCTTGTCCAAAAGCGTCTCGGAGACGTCTGATGCAAGGGCCTCCACTCTCCTCATATTTGACGTGTCAGATATTGGAATTAGCTTGATTGAATCAATTATGCTTTTTCGGGTTTTCTCATCTGTAACCACTTCCTCGATGGATGCCAGCATACACTCTTTGACAGTCTCTGAGTCTGTAAACGGCTTTTTCTTTTTGCCTAATATCCATGCCACCCTTAACGATGCAGCCGTTGCTCTCTCCTGATCCGTACAGGCCCGAAACAAGGTGCGACGTCTTTGCTCATAACAAGATGTAAGCCCCGATATCTTCTGGCTCCGAGCAGCAGAGCCCGGTGGGAAAGTAGCATCAAAGTTAGCATGTGTTGTCTTGAAATGCCTTCTCAAGTTGTACTCTTTACACACGGAGAGGCACTCGTTGCAGATTAGACACACAGGCTTCGCACTTACAGCAATAAACACATATTTCTCTGTCCATGCACTGTTGAACTGCCTATTCTCTGAGTCAACTTTTCGTTTTTTTAAAGTAGAGAGAGACATTTTGTCTTGTCAGTCGAGCTCCGTGCTTCCCTTGAAAGAAGAAACAAATTAAGAGCGCGTATGGGCAACTTTGATTGGTCCATTGCGGTCCCCCAAAATATGTGTCCGGCCAAAACAGGTAGCTATTCTCCCGCCTCCTTTGATTACGGGGTGCATACCGCCACTTACTATACCAGAGACTGCATGAGGCATAGCCATGAGCTGTATATGAAACTACCTGCATGTATTCCCTATAGTCCGCCCAAAGGGCCGGCACAAAATCCGCCAATTGAATAGCCCGGACCTACTGCATTCATTTTCAGACTGTTTGCAAGTTATTTGCAACAATCCTATGACTATGATTCAAAATGAGCTGTCGAACAACCACATAGCATTGTCACTGCAGTCAGTATTTATATATATAGAAATATATTTATATATAGAAATATAGAGTAAAAGTGGTGAGGCATTAATGTGAAAATCATAGATTTTTTTCCACTGACTACAGTTTTTCAAAGTGTTCCCATGTAGTAATATCATCTATGTAATCACATGTTCCACAAACGTAGTGAACCTTGCTCCATCCTTCCTTGTGAATGACTGAGTCTTTCAATAATGCCCCTTTCATGCCCAATCATGCTTATATAACCTGTTACCAATTAACCTGTTTACCTGTGAAATGTTCGAAAGAGGTGTTTTAGAGCATTCCACAACTTTCTGATATCATCTTGAGGGCATCAAATTCAGAATAAGTATATATTTGCAAAAATTAAACAACATTAAACATATTGATAAACATTAATATGTTTATCAATTCTTTAAACATTAAATATATTGTTTTTGTATTGTATTATTCTGTATTGTATGTCATACAGTTTTCATATATGTCATATTAGCAAATTATCACATTCTATTTTGCTAATGTCTTACACAGTGTCCAGTGTCTTTTTTTGGAATTGGGGTTATAGTTAGCAAGTTGTGTTGTTACCAGATCTGTAGTACAGAACAGAAGAGAAAAAGTGAGAAATTAGTGTGAGAATAGGGTGAGTCAGTGCGTGTATTTTGATATAAAACTTGTGCTTGAACAATGAAAGGAATTGTGCTTTGGCTAATATCAATTAATATCACTCAGTAGTTTTCAGTCCATTAAGTACACCATGTAAGATATTTTATCTTAAAAATTTCACAAACATTTCATCTTAACTTGGGTGGCAATTCCCCAAAGGCATATTTGTTCTATACAAACATGAGCATAATTCTTATGAGAAACAGTGGTAATAGCAGTCACAACATAGATAAGTATGCGATTCTCTTGAGTGAACTGTTACTGATCACCTCCATCTTTTCAAGTAACTGACCATCTCTTCCTGAACAGGTGCCAGCATGAGTGTCCATTTGGTACTCATGGTGCTGGCTGTGCAAAGACGTGTCGCTGTAAGAACAACAGCAAATGCTACCATACCAATGGAATGTGCCTGTGTGAGCCAGGATACACAGGGGAGACATGTGATGTCCGACTGTGCCCTGAGGAATACTACGGCCTCCAGTGTGATAGGCGGTGTCCATGCTACAACCAGAACACACGCAAGTATGCAGAAATAGTGTTCAAACTCACATTTTTTCACTCTGTTTCTTCAGATATTTCGAAATAAAATATTTTCAAAATATTATTTTGTATCTTTCTAATTTGAGTGTTAACAGGCATCAGGAAGACATTTTCCTGTGTTGTCTGTATAGGGTTGTCAGTGTGATTGTTGATCCTGTAGACTGTTGTAGGCTCGCAGTCAGTGACCATTTAGGTCAAGGGTCACCAACATTGTGCCCGCGGGCACCAGGTCACCCCCAAGGACCACATGAGTTGCTAATGAGCCTGTTCTAAAAATAGCTTACCAGTGAGATGCGTCTAAATTGTTTGTGTTGCTATTCTAAAAAAAAATAGCGCCATTTACCAGTGAGCTGCATCTGACTTTTTTTTGTTTTTATTCTTTTTTAAATCACACGTACATTGGTGTAAATTTGAAAATGAAAATTTTAAATAATAATAATAATATAGTTCAAAGGTCAGTATTGTGCACATGACCAAACTATAGCATTGGCGGAGACAAGCTAGTGGGCGCAATGATGATGAGGAGATGATTTACCCCCAAAAAACAAGGCAGAAAAAAAGAAAGAAAACATATAATTTTCACAATGAATGGGAGGAAGAGTTCATCTTTACCGCTGTTAAAAAATCCTGCATGTGTCTCATTTGCGGGGCGACTGTGGCGATGCCACAATGTGAACAGACATTTCAGAATGTGCCACACAAGCTACCATGCTAACTACCCACTGGGCAGCAAACTACGAGCCAAAAAAGCCCTTGAGTTAAAAGCAGCTTTGTGCAAACAGCAGTCTTTTTCCATGAAACTGGTGAAAAACTCCTAAAAACCAAGCTAGCTACACATTTCTTGATTAAGAAAAAGAAGCCATTTTGAGACGGGGAGGTTTTCAAAGAAGCAATGATGATAATTGCAAACACAGTACGTGTAAAGAAGAGAAATATGGAACAATGTAATCCCAACTCTCTCCGATGTCCAACTGGGGGCAACTACAATGGTTAGAAGAGTGTTGGCTATGTCCAGGAACTTGGCCAGTCAGCTGGACCAGGATCTGGCAAAGTGCAGGTGGTTTAGCATCCAGTGTGCGGAGTCCATAGACAGCAGCAGTACAGCACAGCTGATGGTCTTTATCCAAATAGTGTTTGATGATTTCTCCACAAAAGAGGAACTTCTGACACTACTACCTCTAAAGACAACTACGAGGGGAATTGGCATCTGTAACGCGGTGAAGGAGTTTTTCAAGGAGAAAAAGGTACCGTTGGAAAAGCTGATGTCAGTGACTACAGATGGGGCTCCTGCTATGATTGGCTGACATACAGCATTCATTGCTCACTGTAAAGGTGACACAGAGTTTCCAAACTTTCTGCATTACCACTGCATCATTCACCAGCAGGTATGTGCAAAAGTGATCGGCTTTGGGCACGTGATGACTCCCGTCGTGAAGATCATAAACAGCATCCGCTCCAGAGCTAAACAGCACAGAATATAGAAGGTGCTTTTGGAGGAGCTGTCAGCTGAATATGGTGACCTGCTACTACACACAGAAATCCGATGGCTCAGCAGGGGATGGATTTTGCTTCATTTTTTGGCACTTATGGGTGACATCAAAGAGTTCATGCAATCCAAAGACAAAGGTATTCTTTGCTGGAGGACACTGAGTGGACACTTGACCTTGCATTTTTAATGGACATTACTGGGAAACTGAACCATTTGAACTGTGAGCTGCGAGGCAAAGGTAAGACTGTTGCTGATATGATAAGTTCTTTAAATGCATTTAAAGCTCAGATGGACATTTTCTTTGTGCATTTACAGAGAAAAAAGGTGCTGCACTTTCCCTTTGTGCAGATGGTGCTGAAAGACAATGCTTCTGCATCTGAGACTTTTGACAAAGTTGCAGAACAGCACTCTCAAGTCATAAACAGACTTGGGCAAAAGTTTGAGAACAGGTTTTGTGACCTTGATCAGCTTGAGCCATGTGTGTTGTTCATTTCCAATCCTTTCATGAACATGGACACAACATGCATTGCTGAGCAACTAAGTGCAACATTCAGCGTAGATGCTGGACAAGTGGAGACTGAAATTTTAAAACTGAAAAAAATGACCTCCACCTCCAAGCCTGTCAGACTGCACCAAACTTTTGATGTCTTGACACAGAAAAGTACAGTGGTGCATGCAAAGCAGCTATGAAGGTTGCCAGCCTGTTTGGATGAACCTATCTATGTGAATCAGCATTTTCTGAAATGAAATTCATCAAGAACTAACACAGAACATGTCTCACTGATGCACATCTGCAAGACTCACTCAGAGTTGCAGTGTCAAGTTACACCCCAGATTACAATACACTCATGGACAGCATGCAATGCCAGGCTTCCCACTAACAGACAAAGAAACAGATACAGATGTTCTCAGTGGCAACGTTGCAGTGCCATGACAAAGCTGAATTCAAATACTGCAGATTTGGTGATAAGTTCAAAATGTGATAAGATTTATTTAAAAATCTGAAAGTTGATTTTTGTATATTACATAATTGATAATTTGTACAAACATGGTGCAATGTAGCTCATGATTTGATAAAAATTGTTAGTGGCTGGTGAAAATGGGACATTGTGATTTCCTAGAAATGTTGTATCATGTATCATGTTGTATCGCTTGCAGAGATTTATAGAAATAATAAAGTGTTGCATGTTGATATTTATCTGTTTCCTGCCTTGTTAAATCACGGTTGATAATTATTGTGAGAAATAATTAACATGATTGGTGTCTTCACATAGATGAATATCATTAATTATTAATAATATAATTAAATATAATTAAAGGTAATTTGAGCAAATTTGTTATTTCAGAAGTGTGCATCAAACTGGTAGCCCTTCGTATTAATCAGTACCCAAGAAGTAGCTCTCAGTTTCAAAAAGGTTGGTGACCCCCAATTTAGGCTGTCACAGCCGGCTGCTGCATGTGTCCATACAAAGTACAGCTGCTCTACTCCTCCTCAAGGGAAGCATTATGTCAGGTAGGCTAGCTGTCGGTCAAACACAAGTACTAGCAAATACGGGCAGATTCCACCTGTGCCACTACAAATAATCCCCATCCAGCTGGCATGCAATGAAAAACATCTTTCAGTCCCCCCATATCAGTTACCTGCTACACCTACACTATTTAAGAAAATTGTCTATTTTTGATCCAGGTTTTAAAATGATTAATAGAGTCTCAGTGAAAGTTCTGCTACCTGGAAAAAACTTGACAGGTCTTAAAAAATAATTGGGTTTTAGGTTGGTTTTGGACCATTTTGTTGTGTAACGCTTTGGTTTGGTTTAGTCATTTTAAATGTAATTGAGAAATTTCTCTTTCTCTCTCTGACTGTGCCAGTTGCCTACTTCCATGTCGTGTGTAGCAGCTGTATGTCATGTATATATCGTGTATATGCACAATGTCCAGTAGAAGCAAAGGAGGGTAGTAAAAGCATATCATTAGCCTGGTTGGGTGACAATTAGTAATGACTTAAATAGAGCAAACACATAGCTTTGGCTCTCAGTCCTAGTGTTAATGTTGGCAGTAGTCCCTGAGGCCAGGAGTTTTTGTTTTAAGCTCTGAAGCTGTACAATGAACTATCCCAGATAAGCAGACACTAATCATTAGGGTCCAAAAACAAACAAACAAAAAAAAACATTACCCACCTACCCCATTCCCACTACAAAAGTGTAATCTGTTTAAAGCACCTAATTTTCCCGAATATATCATACCAGATTTCCATGTATAGAGTACTAGAAAACTCAGTGAGCCAGATTTCAAAGCAAGGGGGTGTCTCTTTATTCCAGACTTTGAATGAAAGAATGTTTTCTAACTGTACAGACCCACCTAGTGGTTTCTTGATTAGGAGACAGAACATGTCTCTCGATTTCTGAGTAACAATGAAAAACTTGTGTCCAAAACATGCTGAGTCAGTTCCATTCAATTGCTTAGATTTCATACAAAGTGGTGATGAGGATGGATAATATGAATGTAATTTAACACGTGAATCATGTCTCTGCATGACCTTGTACTGCATTAGCTGGCATCTTGAGTTGGTTGAACAAGAGTGGATGTTTTGATGATGTTTAACCCATGCACCTTCTCAGATTTTTTTTTACCACTATTTTACTTTCCCAGTTTTTCTTTTGATCAACTGAGTGAAATACCACAAATGCCTTCAAGCAGAGACTGTCTAAAAGTATGCATTTTAAGCGTGATCATGGCTGTGGCTCTGGAAACCCAGTTAAATGGAGTTCAGATGGCATATGATTTGACACATCTGACAATGAATTTCTCACCAGCAGATTATCAGGTGGTTGAGATTCTGTGGTAAACTTTCATCTGATCTTTTTGTGGTTAGTAGCTGTGATTAAACGACATGTTGCATGAACATATTTGTTTCAAAGACACTAAGCAACTCAGGGCCTGTCCCTGGCAGGCCAATAATGATTCTATTACTGATAGGTAGGATCCTGAATTTCAAAAGTGGTAGTAGACCTACAGTATGAATGCAAAACTGTAACTACAATATGTTCCTGTCTTATCACCAGCTGCCACCCAATGTCAGGGGAGTGTACATGTCAGCCTGGTTGGTCAGGCCTCTACTGCAATGAGACATGCTCCCCAGGATTTTATGGCGAGTCCTGCCAGCAGGTGTGTCAGTGCCAAAATGGTGCTGACTGCCACAGTGTGAACGGAGAGTGTATCTGTGCTCCAGGCTTCAAGGTAAATCCATTTCTTACATGTCAGAATGTCAAGGAATGCTTTAGGTCACATATCATGTTAATTTGTGATGTTTATATAGTATTTGTGATGTATTGTGTGGTTGGCTGTGGGCTCATGACCTCTCTATAGCATATCATAACCCTGGCTCAAATATCAGAATCACAGCCTGCAAATCCAGGTGGGATCATACACTGGTACTTTAGGAACTTTAGGAAATCTTCTAAATGAATCTACTACTACTACTATCTAACCTCTAGTGGCAGCAGAACAGTAACAATATCATACAGTTTCCCTGTAATTTTGTTATTTTCTTCTTTATTTTGTTTTCTACAATGGATGAATGAATATAGAATTAGCTAAGACATTATTTTGGTATGTAACTCCCCCCATAACCACAGACTGTCATTGTTACATTTTTGTTTGTTTATGGAGTCACTAAATGGAATACAATATGTTAATTGGTGAGCTTTAGGTGTTAGTATGGGTATTTTTTGGCTGAGCCAGGCTAACTGTTTCCCCCTGCTTCCAGTCTTTATGCTATACTCAGCTAACCACATCCTGATTCCAGCTCTGTACTTAACACACAAACAAAGAAAACAAATAAGCATATTTCCCAGTCCAGAAAGTCCCAATAAGCAGGGTGGGTGGTCTGGAAGAGGGACTTAGAAGCCATTTGACCGGGGGCTTGATGAAGATGAACTTGGCAGAGGTCCAGCGAAGGCTGATATAGATGCAGCAGCCTCGAAATTCCCCTCCCAGTCAGAGGCCATCCAGCTCCCAGCCGGCTCCCAGCCGGCTGCCAGCCAGCTACCAGTCCCCCCCCCCCTCCTCTTGGGGGTGTGCCCAGAATCCACTATAAACACGCCTCTTCATTCAATTGCAGGGTGTCACCAGGAGATGGCATGTCCCTCATAGGAACACATCTCAAGGGCAAAGATTTTTACTCCACTACATTCATCTGCTTTAGTAGGCTTATTTGTAGTTAGGCAGTCACAGTTACTCAACTATTTTACGTTGATTATTTAAATCAACTTAGAAAAATATTTCTCGCACAAAGTCTTAAAAAAGTCATAAATGTGTGTTTCCATCAGCCTGTTTTAATGCATATTCTCGATTTGCAAACAGGAAATTCCTAAGTTTTTCTCTTACAATATACTGTATGAATTTTTTTGTGATTGTTGCGATCAAAATAAAACAAACTCATGTAAAAAAGTTGTATATAATCACTTCCTATATGATAATAAGCATACTTCACATTACAGAAACAGTCGAAAAGATTCAGTTCCCATCTTAAAAAAAAAAAAAAAAAAGTTTTAACTTGAGAATGAGAAGCATCAGCTCAAAGTTACGAAAGCATGTGGCGGAGATTTGGCGCAGTTGGTAGAGCGCCCGCCCCATGTATGAAGTTCTCTGCAGCGGCTATGGGTTTGATTCCCTCTTTCAGCCCTTTGCTGCATGTCATCTTCCCTCTCCTGAACCACTTTTATGGCTGCTCCTCAGCTGTCCTATACACTAAAGGCCAAAAAGCCCAAAACATAACTTCGAAAAAAAAAAAAGTTACAAAATCATTCCTGAGTCATAAAAGTGATGTAGCTTTACAAAACAGCCTGTGACTCCAAGAATAAACAGGCTCCATCTGTTTACATAGAGTTTGCTTTTGATAATTATCAACAAAAATGATGACCTAATTTTACTTTACATGCGCTAGAACAGAGACAGAGCTGCAGGAGCAGAGCGCGTCATCTGGAGGTTCCAGGGCTCGCCTATGTTTTCCGCAACAGGCGTGCGGCTCTCGGCAAAAATAGACCAGGAAGTGGCCAGTAGACAGTCATATTAGTATTGGTTGAATATGCGCTAATTTTTGCGATCGCAAGATTTCCTGGTCGGACTGATAATATACATTTTGATGCATGAGGGAGGTGGGAAAGTTGGCTTATCCATAAATGTAATTAAGTGTAATGGAAACATTTAGTGAAGTCTATAAAGTAGCCAGCGACACAATATTAATATCTGTGGCACAAATTGATTTTTAATTACTGGAGGTACGCGCTCCCCTCAGCCCTCCACCTATTTTACTGGCCATAGCTAGTCTGTGGGACAGTGGGGGCTGGGAGCCTGTTTGGCTGGCGACCATCCATTGAGTTAGAACAAAGGATACACTGTAATGCAAATAATGACTTTTCAGCCAACAACGCGGCCGGCTCGACACTACACATGCCTGACAGAGTGACAGACAGGAGAACATCATGACGTCCGTGGTGATGATGCGCGATGTGTCAGTGAAACTACAGGTTTACTCAGCTCTGAAATGTGCCGGGAGTTAATCACTTCAAATGCACAAATGCAGTGAAGTTCACAAACCACCAACAGTTTATAGAATAGGATGGACTGTCTATCAGTGGCCATTAGAGCAGCTCTCTAATAATTAAAATAGCTGTCACACTGTGCGGAAGAGCTTAATAAGTTAACAAGAGATTTGGCCACGACAGCTGAAACGTAAACTTCTGTGATGCAAAACTGTGTTTGCTTTTGATGTCTAAGTGTGAAGCGTTTTAAATCATGTGCATCTTCTTTGTACTCAGAAGCACATCAAGAATGCATTTTTTACTCCGGAAATTATGAAAAATCAACAAAATATCACAGCCTAGAGAAGGATCACAAACTTTTCAATGTCTAATGTCAATTTACTAGTCGCCTTTATATTTATTTATTTACGTGCATAACGTGCTGTCTGCCACCAGCTTTGTGTGGAAATACTTCAAAATATGAAACAATGAAACAATTGGATTTATACTTTATCCAAAATCGGGGTGAAATATTGCATGCCACGGATTAGATAGATACAGAAATCATCATCTGAGAAATACTCATGATACTGATTTCACTGTTTATTGGCCGTTTTCATGTGTGTGTGTTAACTGATTGGTCAATAAAAACAAGTAGATTGGTCCTAAACTGCACAGGGTGCTCTACTAGACAAGCAGTTTTTCTTACAGCAGTGTGTGTCTATGTGCAGATCTAATGAACGACTCAGCAAAGCTGACACGGTAACCAATTATAATGACTGCTCCTCCTGGTGGACTGATCGATCGAGTGCAGGTAGTGTCCGCAAATGGAACTTAGCGGCGTTACGAGTTGGCCCCGCGCCGATGACGTCATCACAGGGGATTTAGGGATTAGGGGAGATTAGGGGAATTTCGAGGCCGCTACATCTGTACACTAAGGATGACGAGCAGGAGATCAGCAAGGGCAGAACCTCTCAGGAGGATAGGCAGAAGGATGGACAGGTGGCTGGCAAAGGCAGAACCTCTCAGGACGACAGACAGGTGGCTGGTGAAGGCAGAACCTCTCAGGAGGACGAACAAGAGGGGGTGTCAGTGTCAAAAGGGAGGGTGCTGGGGGTTGGAGGGGGGCTGCTGGTGGACAGAGATCAGCAGGGTAACAGCTCTGGGGAAGAAGGTGTTCCTGTGCCTGCTGGTGCAGGAACGGGGGCTCCTGAACCTCCTACCAGATGGTAGGGGTGCAAACAGTCCATGGTTGGGGTGAGAGTTATCACTGCTGATAGTGCGTGCCCCTCTTAGACACCACTTGCACTGGAGGTCCTTGAGGGCAGTTAGCTAGGCACCAGTGATGTACTGGGCAGTTTTCACCACCTGTTGCAGGGCCTTCCGCTCAGAGACTGCCGTACCATACTGTGATGCAGTTCATCAGGATGCTCTCAATGGTGCAGCAGTAGAAGTTGACTAGGATCTGACGAGCCAGGTTAACTTTCCTCAGTCTCCTCAGGAAGTAGAGGCACTGTTGAGCCTTTTTTATCAAGGTGGATGAGTTAAGCTTCCAGGAGAGGTTCTCAGAGATGTGGACGCCCAGGAACTTGAAACTGAAGACACATTCAACCTCAGCCCTGTCAATGTGAATAGGGGTCTGACTGCAGCCTTTGGTTTTCTGTAGTCTACGATGAGCTCCTTGGTCTCCTTGGTGTTGAGAGTCAATTCAATTCAATTCAATTCAATTCAATTCAATTCAATTCAATTCAATTCAATTCAATTCAATTCAATATACCTTTATTAGTCCCGCAAGGGGAAATTCCAGTGCTGAGGTTGTTGTCAGCGCACCACATCACCAGCTGCTGAATCTCATCCCTGTATGCTGACTTGTCATTGTTGTTGATCAGGCTGATCAGCGTGGTGTTGTCTGTGAACTTGATGATGGAGTTGGAGCCATGCACAGGCACACAGTTGCAGGTGAAGAGGGAGTAGAGGAGGGGGCTCAGCACACAGCCCTGTGGGACGGCGTTGTTCAGGGTCAGGGTGGCAGAGGTGTGGTTGTCTAACCTAACCAACTGGGGTCTGTTGGTCAGGATTTCCAGGGTCCAGTTACAGAGGGATGTGCTGATGCTGAGGTCACTGAGTTTGTTGACCAGCTAGGAGTGGATGACTGTGTTGAATGCTGAGCTGAAGTCAGTGAACAGCATCCTCCATGCTTCAGTACTGGCATGATGGTGGTGGTACTGAGGCACATGGGGACTGCTGCCTTGGCCAGTGACAGGTTGAAGATGTCGGTGAAGACGCCAGCCAGCTGCTCTGCTCAGGCCTTCAGCACGTGGCTGGCTAATGCCAACAAGGCCAGCAGTCTTATGGACGTGGAGATCGTGAGGGGCTGTTCATCTGGGTGGGTTCAACTAAGTTCAACTAATAATTTTTTAAACAAAAAGGCAAGGCAGCAAAGGACTTGCAATAGATAAAGCTGGTGCGAATTAAACCAAATCAAAATGTCCACACAACCAGGAAACCTCAAATGAAAAAAGGGAATGAGTGTCCAACAGTCCAAATTTAAAAAAAAACAAAAAAAAAGAAAAGCAGCTCCAGGGAAACACGACATGGATCAAACAGAGAAACCACGGCCTCTTACCAGAAATACTCAAGAACTCACAGGGAACAGGAAAGCCACATATAAGGGACACACTAACTTAAATAGACCAGGGAGGAGAACTACTTACACACAGGTGAAAGCAATTATACAATCACCATCCGGGTCGGGTCACAGGGTGGTCTGTCTGAGCAGGGATGCCCAAACTTCCCTCTCCCCGGACACTTCCCCTAGCTCTTCCAGGGGGATCCCGAGGCATTCCCAGGCCAGCCAAGTGACATAGTCACTCCAGCGTGTCCTGGTTCTTCCCCGGGGCCTCCTCCCGGTGGGACATGCCTGGAACATCTCCCTAGGGAGGTGTCCACACTTGACTGCGAACCGCCCAGTGCATGCTGAAGGTCCTGGCTCGAGGGAGCCAGGGAACATCATCCGCAAAAAGCAGAGACGAAATCTGCCAGCTCCCGAACCAAACCCCATCTGGCCCCTGGGTGCGCCTAGAAATTCTGTCCATAAAAATGATGAACAGAACCGGTGACAAAGGGCAGCCCTGCCGGAGTTCAACATGCACCAGGAACAGGTCTGACTTACTGCCGGCAATGTGGACCAAGCTCCTGCTCCGGTTGTACAGGGACTGTACAGCCCTTAACAGAGGGCCTCCAACCCCATACTCCCGGAGCACCTCCCACAGAATGATGCGAGGGACACAATCAAATGCCTTCTCCAAGTCCACAAAGCACATGTGGACTGGTTGGGCAAACTCCCATGAACCCTCAAGCACCCTGTGGAGGGTATAGAGCTGGTCCAGTGTTCCATGGCCAGTTCCACTGTAAACAGAGTTGACAGAAAGCTGCTTCCCCTTCCTGAGACGCCAAACGGTTTGCCAGAATTTCCTTGAGGCTGACCAATAGTCCTCCTCCATGGCCTCCCCGAACTCTTTCCAGACCCGAGTTTTTGCTTCTGCAACCGCCCGAGCTGCCGCACGCTTAGCCTGCCAGTACCCGTCAGCTGCCTCAGGAGTCCCATGAGCCAACCAGGCCCGATTGGACTCCTTCTTCAGCTTGACAGCATCCCTTACTTCCGGTGTCCACCACCGGGTTCGGGGGTTGCCGCCACGACAGGCACCGCCAACTTTATGGCCACAGCTACGGACAGCTGCATCAACAATGGAAGCGGAGAACATGGTCCATTTGGACTCAATGTCTCCAACCTCCCTCGGAATCTGGTTGAAGCTCTCCCGGAGGTGGAAGTTGAAAACCTCCCTGACAGTGGGTTCTGCCAGACGTTCCCAACAGACCCTCACGGTACGTTTGGGTCTGCCAAGTCTGTCCCGCTTCCTCCCCCGCCAGCGGATCCAACTCACCACCAGGTGGTGATCAGTTGACAGCTCAGCCCCTCTCTTTACCCAAGTGTTGTTGTCCAGGGTTTGGGTCGTCGGGGCCCGCACCCACGACTGCCACCTATATCGCATAGCACCAGCCCCTTCTGATCCTTCCTGCGGGTGGTGGGCCTACGGGAAGGCGGGCCCACGTCACTCCTTCGGGCTGTGCCCGTCCGGTTCCGTGGGCAAAGACCCGGCCACCAGGCGCTCGGCTGCGAGCCGCGAGCCCCAACCCCTGGCCTGGCTCCAGAGTGGGGCCCCGGTGACGCCGTTTTGGGCAACGTACGTTTCCTTGATTTCTTTTGCTTCATAAGGGGCTTTTGAACCACTCTTACGAGGGATGGCTAGAAAATAAAACAGGAAATAACAAAACTAAACAGATCATAACAAGTGACAAAGAACAAAATTCTCTTTCTGACGGCTTGATAATCTTTCTATTTCAGTTTCTACCAAAAGAATGAGGTTTATCAATTTGTTAATATGAGCAAACATACAATACACACCTTCCATCTCTGCTGTTGTTTGGGACCATCTATGGAGATTATGCAGTTTTATCACACATGTACTAATCCCATCTGATGTCTGAGGAATTGCTCACCTAACATGTCCAATTATGTGACAGCTAGACAAATAACAGAAATACGGAAAGGTCTGCTTAGATACATTTTTGAACCCAGTCAAATACAGCAGATGATATGGTAATGTCTCTTCAGTGCTGTTCATGGTCAAACTGCACATTTAAAAGATGTGTGATGTGCTCATAGCCAGTTCTAACTATTTATCTACTGTACTGACCTTCTCAGGGTCACAGCTGTTCAGTGCCCTGCCCAACAGGAACTCATGGAGTGAACTGCTCCTCCAACTGTAACTGTAAGAACAGAGCTCAGTGTTCACCAGTGGATGGATCCTGCTCCTGTAAACCAGGTGAGCTTTGGAGGAGCAGTAGGATGACGGGGGGGGGGGGGGGGGGAAGCAGGTAGAGAAAAGAAGAGAAATGATGTATGGCGTAAGATCGCTGTCAAAAAGACGTGTCCATAATTAAAGTTTCGTATTTGTAAAGTTAACAATTTGTGTGTCATAAAAGTTGTTTTACACAAAATTCCACTGTCATATACGTGAGTCTGTGAAATTGAGTTCGGGTTACGATTGTTTTTATATGAGTATGAGTCTAAAAGCTGTGAGTGCAAAGTCTTGAGAATACAACTCATTTTTCTACGACTACGAAGTCTTCACTGTGAATACGAATTCAAGTTTACGGGTATGACTTGAAAAGTGCTGAAATGACATCACTGAGGTCACAGTCAAGTCACAGGGGAAAGTGATCAATCGGCGATTCCTCCAACTGCGCATGCCCCAGATGCAAACATGCAGGGCAGCACCCCGGAGAGCCTTCACTGGCAAAGCTCTCAAGTCTCACCCATTGGGCGTAAGACACAAGAATTTCAACCCATTCACATGCTCACACGCCATATCTTGTATTTCTCACACAGAGAAATTACCAGGATAACGCCCTCCAAGTTGCGCCACTATTTTTTAAAACAGTGGAACAGGTAGAGGAATTGGTGATGTGTTGGTCGCGAACGAAACGGCTCGTAGAGCCGCTCTTTGAAGTGAACAATCCGAGCCGTCTCCTGTCTGGGAGCCGGAGCGGGAGCCGCTTTGGATTTTTTTACGCACTGAGCAGGATGGGGAAGGGCGGGGGTTACACAGCGCACGCACGAGGACACACACTTGCACTAAGAAATTCTGAACTGAATAAGTATTTTTATTTGTACCAATTTGTGTCATTTATCAGACCCCCATCCCCACCCCAACCCTCACTGCTGCTGCCAAATCTCACTCTGAACTCAGTTCAAAACTTGAGAGTCCTGCACAGGTAACTTCAATAATAACGTGCATAGCCATTATTTATTTCATAAAATCGAACCATTTTATACAATATACATTTCTTGAACTCACATACTTATTGCTTTAGCTTGCAAGGTAAAGATATTTACATGCTGATGAAGCTAGTTTAGTGCTATCGTTACTGGGATTAGAAGTGGGCCAGTGCTAATTAGTTAGCACTAAACAGCATAATATGAAACATATAAAGTTACCCCCCAAAAAATTCACTGTCCTCATAATTTTCGACCAGAGCATTAACAATCAAGCCAGATTTGGGATGAGTTAACGTGAACCAGTAACTTATTGCCTCAAATTTATAATTTCACTCATAAACCATGCAATAAGCAGGATGATTCATCATGTCCGGGTTTATTTCTCCATATCAACCTTCTCACTCTTTCTGGGTTAACTTTGCACTCACAGCTTTTAGACTCATACTCATATAACAACAATCGTAACCCGAACCCAATTTCACAGACTCACGTATATGACAGCAGAATTTTGTGTGAAACAACTTTTATGACACACAAATTGTTAACTTTACAAATACGAAACTTTAATTATGGTCACGTCTTTTTGACAGCGATCTTACACCATATTAATTATGCATCCTTATTTCTATCTTATTTTTACTATTATAATCAGTTGGGTTTTAATTAATCACATTATGACATTCTATCTCTCATTAAATGTATGTTATCTTATTTTGCTTTAAATTCATTTTCTACCCTTGAATTTATCTTAATTCTGTTTTTTTTTTTTTACATAATTGCTTTGTTGTAAAGCACTTTGAGCTGGATTTCTTGTATGAAAGGTGCTATACAAACAAAGATTATTATCATTATCAATACGAATAGCTCAAAACTGATCTGGAGGCTATAGTCGTAATACCGTAACTTTAATGACGATGTTTTGAAAGCATATTTCATCACGTGTCTGTTAACTATAATATTTTGTCTATCTTAGGACATTGTTTATTTTATTACAGCAGGTTTTGTATCAATATGTTATTTTTCAAAGTCTGTTTTTATTTCACACACGAATAGTCTTATTTTATAGCCTTAGTTATTTTATTTTCTTTTGGGAACAGTGCAGTTCTGTATCGGCTCACATTGCTCATATCCTTTCTCCTTATTTTTGCTCTCTCTTTTCCTGGATACCTCTCTCTTGCAAGGCTCAGTGGATTGCCATGTTGAACACAATTATTCCTTTTAGGCAAACCAAATTTTTAGTTGTAGACTTTTGCTGTCACCATTATTTCAAGGTTTTTCATTTAATTTCAACTATACTCAAGGTAATTTATTGCACTGAATAATGGCTATCATAGAACATTGACCTTGTTTGATCAGGTTGGCATGGGGTGGACTGCTCCATCAACTGTCCCAGTGGTACCTGGGGTTTGGGCTGTAATCTCACCTGCATGTGTCGGAACGGTGGAGCCTGTAATGCGTTGGATGGTCACTGTACCTGTGCCTCAGGCTGGAGAGGAGAGAGGTGTGAACTCCACTGCCAGGTGAGAGGTGATATGATTGATGAGGTGATATGTTTTGTTTTGTTTTTTTACATTTTGTAATGATGTTTATATATATATATTTAGATATATGTGTATGTATATATATATATATGTGTGTGTGTGCATATATATTAGTGCTGTCAGGCGATTAAAAAAATTAATCTAATTAATTACAGGATTTGTAATTAATTAATCGAATTAATCGCATTTTAATCTCGTATCTGCTAAAGGTCCCCAAATAAAGAATTTGAATTCTAGGACATTACAAAATTGTAGTGCATGACTGATCAATTGAATACACCAAGAAGAGAAGATTTGATATCCACATTTTTATTGGTGAAGTGTGCTTCATAAATGAAATTCAGATGACGCTATCTGAAACGCCTCTTTTAGGCCCTTGTCTTCCACGATTGAAATCGGCCTGCAATCAGCAGCAACCCACTTTGCGATTGAGTTTGTCAGTTTTTCTGTCGTGGCTTTGCTCATTCGTTTTCCTAACTCAGCAAGTGTGGGTTGGCGGAGTGAGCTCACGGTAGCACTAGCGGCACTAGCAGCAACTATATGTTTAGCATGGTAGCATGGTAGCACGGTGGTACAAGTGGTAACACTGTCGCCTCACTCCACTCATTCCTCCGTAATAACCCCCACTAAAAACATGCAAGAAGATCACCACCTGACCAATGGTGACAAAGGAGTACTGGTCCCCGGGCGCGGGCGTCAGCGTTGCCTGGCAGCTGGCAGCCCACCGCTCCTGGTCTGCTGCGGAGGATCGACAGATCGAGGATGGGTCAAATGCGGAAAAAACTAATTTCACGGAAAAGCATGGCATGTAGTGCAACTAACACCTTGTGTAATGTGATTAATAAAGTACGTTTCTTCTTCTTCTTCTTCTTCTTCTTTTCGTTTAAATGATAATTCAGGCTGGAGCTGCTACGGTGATAGGAAAATTCTTTTTTTCACAGGGTACAAATCACTGCGTTCTTGTTAATAGCCTCGTCTTTGTTCTTTTTATAAATAAACTTGCCGTTCAAAGGTCCAAGTAGGCTTGCCTCGCTCTCCGGTGTCGCATCCATGTCTGTTGTCACCCTGCTTTTGACTAGTGGCGCAGGTAGGATGCGACCTGGTCACTCAAAGAGCCATATTTAAAATGCTTGCGCATTGACTTGCCACTCATGATTAATTGCGTTAATTTTTATAGCGCGTTAATTTGCAGCGTAATTAATTAATCTAATTAATGCGTTAAACTGACAGCCCTAATATATATATATATATTCCAAACATTTTGGAGAACTAACCACAAATCTTCTGTGGATATCGGCTTCCTCAAATCCTTCTGTCTCTTCATGCAATCCCAGGCACACTTGATGATCAGGACTCTGTGGGGCAATGTCCACACAATCATGTCCAGCACTTCTTGTTCTTCTTTACCCTCAAGATAGTTCTTAATGACATTAGCTGGCAGGTTTTAAAATGTCCCACTAGGACACATGAAGCTATGGAAGTAAAATATAATTTAATTTTCTCTCTGAAAGCTAAATTAATGGTGCATGTCACATGAATGGACATGGTGAACATACTGAAGTTCATCTCTCTGATAGTTACTGTTCATCCTCCTCAGGATGGTACCTATGGTCAGGATTGTAAAGAACGCTGTGACTGCAGTCATGCCGATGGATGTCATCACTCTACTGGTCACTGCCACTGTCTGGCTGGATGGACTGGTAAGACCTGCTAACAGTGTTCTTGTGGCTGATTTGTCCTTGAATAGTCTGAATACATATCAGAACATTGCTTCCTGCAGTCTGTGGGTCTGATCTTTGGTTCATAGTGTATGATGATATCAGCCATGTGAATGAGTTAATTAGACAAGGCTAAATTTTTTATAAAGCAACTCTCTATTGTAAATTTTAGAGAGTAGTAGACTCCATGAAATATTAAACCACTAATGGTTTACCTGCACATGTCAAATGTAATAAATGATTTACCTATTAGCAGATCTGGTGAAGTTGAGTAATTTAATAATATAAAATGTGATACATAACCTTACAGTGTAAGTGAGACAGGCAAGGGTCAAAAGCAGAAAGCACTGCGATACCAGCAACCAAATCCAAGAAGGAGCGGGCAGACATCCAAAGTACAATGAATAGGCAAAAAGTGAAAGGTCAGGTCAAACAGGTAGGAACAGGTTCTAGATATATGTATCGGGTCAACAGATAAACAGAATACTAGCACAAAAACTAGAGAGCCGCAATGTATAGCACATGGCAACTGATGTAAAAATCTTGCAAGGAACAAAGTAAGTAGAAGAGTACAGTATAGTGAGTGGCAAGTGACGTAATGGGTTGTAGGTGAGGAGGTGATGATCGAATGCAACACAGAGTAAATGAGGGGAACTGAGAACATGTGTGAGGTTGGATGGGGAAGTAAAGTAATAGGGAAATCAGAAAATGTCAGAGAGCTAACTCAATTACACACTCATTTTAACGCCACACCAAATTCCATTCTCATATTTGACATTTTAAAGTTTCTTTAAAGGCCCCATATGTGACCAGCCATGAAAAAACCAGCAATTGTTTTACTCTGATTTTTGGTGTGATTTTGAATCCTGCCCTCAATGGGTTGATGATTTTGGTTTCCACTGACCATTTTCTTCTTGACAAATTATACAATATACAGCACTAACGATTTTCAACTTGAATAATTTGTTCATCATGATCAATCATAATGATAGATATATTCATTTTATTAATTTTAAGATATTGTTTGTAGAAGAAACTTTTATGCATTAATCAGGAGTGTACTTGGTTTAGACTTGCATGCGTTCACTCTAAGAATATGCTAAGTATTTGTGTTTGTGTGTTGGTGGCTGTGTGTTTGTGTGCGAGAGCAGGTATCCACTGTGACAGTGTGTGTGCAGAGGGCCGCTGGGGCCCAAACTGCTCCCTCCCCTGTAATTGTAAGAACGGAGCCTCCTGCTCTCCAGATGAAGGAACCTGTGAGTGTGCTCCAGGATACAGAGGTGCCACCTGTCAGAGGAGTAAGTCCCACATTCGTATCAAAGAGTTATTCATCACTCCTATTAGTAATAATAACAATGTACTCTTAGAAAGTTAATAGCTTAGATCTGGGAACACAGTGGCATAGCTAAAAAGAACATAAACACGAGCAGTCAGCTAAACAGTCCACTGCAATATGGATGCACATCTCTCAGTAAATACTAAACATCAAGTATTCAGCCAAGCTAAACTATGAATATTATTTTATATTTGAAAATGTATAAAAGGAAACGTGTGAGCACCAGTTTGAGTGAGCCTGATGCAGCTGATAAAATTAATAATAGTAATATTATTTCTAATTTACAGGCGCAATGCTTAAGTTTGTCAGTAGAGAAGATACTGGCTGATCAGACAGTGCAAGCACAGACTCATTTGATCCATATGGAGCCTCAGCTAGTACTTTGTTTTGTTTTTGTTTTGTTTTGTTTTTTTGGTGCAAAAACGAAACATGAATGACTTCACATATGCAACAATGATAGAAATATGGAAAATATACAGGGACACACAAAGTTGACATGAAAATGTACATGTTTCGTCCCTTTTCCAAAATTAATTCAATTCCTTTTTTGTCTCATCAATCTACACACAATACCCCAAGTGAAAAGGGTT
The DNA here is from genome assembly GCF_039877785.1 of Chaetodon trifascialis. Lineage (NCBI taxonomy): Eukaryota > Metazoa > Chordata > Actinopteri > Chaetodontiformes > Chaetodontidae > Chaetodon > Chaetodon trifascialis. The sequence continues at coordinate 24,262,679 of NC_092075.1, forward strand.
TTTTTTTTGTTTTTTTTTTTTAATTTTTGCACATTTATTAAAAATAAAAAACTGAAAGATTGCATGTACGTAAGTATGCACACCCTTTACTCTGTACTTTTTTGAGGCACCCTTGGCAGCGATTACAGCCTCAAGTCTTCTTTGGTATGCCACTACAAGCTTGGCACACCTGTATTTGCGGTATTTCTTTCATGCTCTGTCAGGTTAGATGGTGAGCATTGCTGCACAGCTATTTTCAAATCTTTCCAGAGTTGTTCAACTGGGTTCAAGTGTGGGCTCTGGCTGGGCCGCTCAAGGATATTCAAAGACTTGTCCAAAAGCCACTCTTTCATTGTCTTGGCTGTGTGTTTAGGGTAAAGGTAAACCTTTGCCCCAGAGCACCCTGGAGCAGGTTGTCATCAACGATCTCTCTGTACTTTGCTCCGTTCATCTTTCCCTCGATCCTGACTGGTCTCCCAGTTCCTGCCACTGAAAAAGATCCCCACAGTATGATGCTGCTACCACCATGCTTCACTGTGGGGATGGTTATTAACCAGGTGGTGAGATGTGGCTGATTTCCTCCAGACGTGATGCTTGACATTCAGGCCAAAGAGTTCAATCTTGGTTTCATCAGACCAGAGAATCTTGTTTTTTAATGGTTTGAGAGTCCTTTAGGTGTCTTTTGGCAAACTCCAAGCAGGCTGTCATGTGCGTTTTACTCAGCAGAGGCTTCTGTCTGGCAGCTCATAAAGGCCTGATTGGTGTAGTGCTGCAGAGATGGTTGTCCTTCTGGTACATTCTCACATCTCCACAGAGGAACGCTGGAGCTCTGTCAGAGTAACCATTGGGTTCTTGGTCACCTTCTTCACCAAGGCCCTTCTTCTCTGATTGCTCAGTTTGGCCGGTAGGCCAGCTCTAGGAAGAATCCTGTTGGTTCCAAACTTCTTCCATTTACAAATGATGTAGACCACTGTGCTCTCTTCAGGACCTTCAATGCTGTGGAAAATTTTTTGTAGCCTTCCCCAGATCTGTGCCTCGATACAATCTTGTCTCGGAGGTCTACAGACAATTCCTTTGACTTCATGGCATCGTTTCTGCTCTGACACGCAGTGTTAGCAGTGGGACCTTATATAGACAGGTATATGACAACTTAAGTAGTCAACAAACAAACAGCATATATGTGTTGAGATGCCTCATGAAAATGACGATCTAAAATAAATTACATTTGCCAAAACCTAAGGCTAAACCCATTGTGCAAAACGGTGTACTGGAGGAAAGAATCGGGGGTGACAAAAGCAGATATTTCTGTTTCGTGGTCCGTGGTGAACTTGCCAATAGCCTTTTAATAGGTCTAACTTGGTCACAGATTCAGCAGAGCCCACTCGATCTATACAATCCTCCATCCTAGGGAGTGGAAAAGAGTAAGACTTAGTCACAGAATTTACTTTTCTGTAATCATAACAGAAGTGAGGAGTGAGGTCAGATTTGGGAACCAGAACACACGGATATCTCCATGCACTTGTACTGGGAACAGCTAATCCGTGTTCAATCAGATAACTCACCTCTTGCTGCATCATAGCCCATTTAGTCGGATAAACGTGATACACACACTGCTTAATGGGTTTGTGGTCCTCCACGTCAATGTCATGGAACAGAACAGAAGTTTGAATGGGATGGTCCGAAAAAAGCAACAAGTTATTTTCAATCAAAGCAATGATATCTGCACGAGCTGACTCAGACAAATGGGACAAGAAAACTCCCAAATTACTCAGTACCTCTGAATTTCTCAAGTGAGCAGCTGACATCTGACACCACTTTTCTCTGACAACCCGTCATCAGACAGGTGATACTGGGAAGGACCAGCGCACACGGACATCACGGGCACAGCAGGAGGTGGCAGCTGGGGAACACTTTCTCTGGAAAAGTTGCATTTCAACATGTTAATATGACATACACGGGACTTTCTTTTCCAATCTGGGGTTTGGACGACATAATCGGTATCATTGATTTTTCTCTCCACCATGTATGGCCCGGAGAACTGGGATTGTAAACTGGATCCAGGTAAAGGAAGTAGCACCAAAACTTTTTCACCTGGGTTGAAATCGTGGAACACAGACTTTTTGTCATAACAACGCTTCATTTTTGTTTGGCTTTGTCCCCAATTTTCTCTGGCCAGCTGACACACCTGGTGGAGATGCTCATGGAAAGAACTGACATAGTCCAGCACACTATGCTTCATTTTTGGCTCTGACAGCCACTTTCCTTTGAGGAGCCGAAGAGGACCGTGCATGGTATGGCCGAAGACTAAATCACAAGGGCTAAAACCTAACGATTCCTGAGGAGTTTCCAGAACAGCAAATAACAGCAGTGGGAGACCCTCATCCCACTCTGTGTTAGACTCATGGCAGAACTTTCGCAGCATGGATTTGAGCGTTTGGTGAAACCTCTCAAGTGCACCTTGGGACTCTGGATGGTAAGGACTCGATTTTATATGTTTCACTTTTAGTTCTGTCATCACTTGTGCAAATACCCTGGACATGAAATTTGTGCCCTGGTCAGTTTGAACAAATTTAGGAAGGCCAAATGTTGAAAAGGATTTGGTGAGCGCTTTCACCACAAGTTTAGCTTTCAGAGTGCGCATTGGGATGGCCTCGGGGTACCGCGTTGCAGCACATATTAAAGTCAAAATGTACTGATGGCAAGATTTAGGTTTTGGGAGCGGGCCCACCCAATCTACCAGCACCCGTTCAAATGGCTCCCGGAGCACAGGGATCAGATGCAGGGGGGTTGGCGGAACAGGTTGATTGGGCTTCCCCGCAACTTGACAAGTGTGACAGGAGCGGCAGTATTTCACCACATCAGTTTTTAACCCGGGCCAAAAGAAATTGTGCAGCATGCGATGATAAGTTTTCTTAACACCAAGGTGTCCAGCTAAGCTGGAGTCATGTGCGAGACTGAGCACTTGCGGTCGGTAGTCCTTTGGCACTACCACTTGGTTAGCCACATTTATCTCATGGGAGTCGGGGCTCCACCATCTCATCAAAACATCATTATCTAGAAAAAACAACGGCTGTCCATTTCCCTCCGCGGCTACAGGAGAGGACAGACACAACGTTAGAGACGGGTCATTTCTCTGGGCATCAATCAGCATTTCTCTTGTCACATTTAAACTTAGTTCTGAGTCAGCTGGAAAACACTCAAACTCGCTAACATTTAACACATTCTTCCCACTTTCTGTTGTGGGAGACACTAACGAGGGGGGTTCGCTCTCATCTAATGTAGCCAGAAAGGAATCAGACAAATCCACAACTCCACCCATTTTACGAGCCTTGGAGTGTGTAATTGCGCACAGAGGGAACTCACTTGGCACAGAGACAGTAGCGGGACAGCGGGCAGACGCATCAGTAACGGGGTTGTGCACGACTTTGGACAGAGGAAACACTTTTCCTCCAGCCAAATCGTTACCCAAAATAAAATCAACACCGGCTATCGGAAACCTAGGACATATGGCAATCGTAAATTTTCCTGACACCAATTTGGAACTCAACTTGGAATCTCTCAAGATAGAGAGAGGTGTTGCATTATCCCCGAAGAAACAAAACCCTGGGAAACAAACGGCCTAAAAGCTTCATCGACCTCATCTTTCTCCATGTCAGTTTCTGTCATACTCATTGTGTAGAGCAGTTCAGTTTTAATTAAAACAACAGATGAGGGAACTTTTACACTTCGTCCTGCTCTTTTTTCCTCAGTGCAGGACAGACAGCAATGAGATGTCCTGGCTCATGACAATAGAAGCATTCATGGCTCTCACCCGCGGTTGGTGAGATGCTTTTACGTGCAAGCTTTGGGGACTGCTTTCGGTGCTCCAGCTTTGTATTTGACACGCGAGGTGTCGGCATAGAAAAAACACTTTTATGTGTTAGAATAAACTCATCAGCAAATGTGGCTGCATTAGTTACTGATGATACCTCCTGCTCGTTTAAATAGACAATGATTTGCTCAGGGAGACATTTCTTAAATTCAGAATCAATTCTCTCATCTCCTCTCTCCTCTTTGACATTAGATGCTTGGCACCACTTGTGAAATAAGCTTCAGGAACAAGCTCATAAGCCTGCAACACAGTCTTTTTTTAGCATTTTATAATCAAGACTCTCTTCAATAGACGGACTGGCGCAGACTTCCTGAGCCTTCCCCACAAGCTTGCACTGTAGCAAAAGTGACCGGAACTCCTTGGGCCAATTTAATTCAATAGCTATGCGCTCAAACGCACTAAAATTGGAGTCAACCTCAGACTCACGGAATGGCAGAACTAAAGCAATGTGCTTACTGATGTCAAAAGCAGGAGCGGAAAATATGCTTTGGTTAACCGGTATTTGGGTGGAGACCACAGGTGCTCCTCTTTCTAGCTCAAGAGCCCTGATACGAAGGTGCATCACTTGTACTTCAAGCCGTTTAGTCCGACTCTCCGCTTCCTTTATTTGCAAGGTCAAACGGAGATCCTCCGTAGACATATTACCCCTGGGCGCAACAGGTTCCACACCAGCAGTGAGCACGTCAGCAACCTCCGCCTCTTTCGCATCCGCCACCGGCGCGTCATCAGCAGCCTCAGCCGTATCAGCTAGCCTTGGTAGCACCCCTTGCACCACCAACTGCTCACACAGCACCCGTTTGAGCTCCACTTTTCTGGCACTGTAAGGCACTTGCACATCATAAAACTTGGCCACAACCAACAAATCTTTTTTTTGCATTCCTCAATTTTTTTCTAATGATGGGCTGGTCACAAACTTATCCAAAGAAAATTCAATAATTCCCACACACACCAAAAAAAACTACCAACCAGAAGAAACAAATATACTCACCCAACTTACCAAGAAACAAGGCGCGAAAAGAAAACGGACAAGCCTCCAATTCGTGTTACGCCCGGCCTAGGGGTGCACAGGCACAACAGGAAAAGAGCCCCCATCTTCCCAAAGTCCAAAGTAGCCACAGATCCAGATCAAGTTTCACCAGTGATTATTATATTTATTCCATCCATCCATCCATTTTCTATGCCGCTTATCCCTTTTGGGGTCACGGGGGGGCCGGAGCCTATCTCGGCTGTCAACGGGCGAGAGGCGGGGTACACCCTGGACTGGTCGCCAGCCGATTGCAGGGCACATACACACAATCATTCAATTCAATTCAATTCAATTCAATTTTATTTGTATAGCGCCAAATCACAACAGAAGTTCACACTCACACTCACTCCTAGGGGCAATTTAGAGTGACCAATCAACCTAATGAGCATGTTTTTGGTCTGTGGGAGGAAGCCGGAGTACCCGGAGAGAACCCACGCATGCACGGGAAGAACATGCAAACTTCATACAGAAAGGCCCGACCCGGGAATGCGACCTTCTTGCTGTGAGGCACGCGCACTACCTGCTGCACCACCGTGCAGCCCTTATATTTATTTACAAAAGAAAATGAATGAACAGAATGTTCCAGACAATAATGGCTTCAGGGTTGACCATGGCCAAAAAAAAACAAACAAAACAATTCTAACTGGGGAGGATATAACTTACCTAGCAAAACAAAAGAACCAAAAGACATAAAACTTACCTCCCTAACTAAGCGAAACAGGAGAGAAGAATAAGTCTAACAAAACTGGCAGTCCACCCCTACTAAGAAAGGGGGCCGGTTGGGAGAAGAGGGAGATGAGGAATGCCTGCTGCTGTCCCACTGCTGGCTGCCATCTTGGGCCCTTTTATAGCAGGTACCTCCGGAAACAGCCAATAAATCAGCCGGAAACAATTGACCAGTCACCTCTCCGCAATGACACACTCCAGTCTGCATAAAGATAACTATATATACAGACAAGGAAAACACACAAGAACTAACAGAAATTACGACTGCAGTCGTAACATCCGGGTCTCTCAGATTTGAAGGATGCCCTCTGCAAACTGCTGTTTTGTGATCTCTCCACAGGTGTTCTATGGGGTTTAGATCTGGACTCATTGCTGGGCACTTCAGAACTCTCTAGGACTTTGTCTCAAGCCATTTCTGGGTGCTTTTTGAAGTATGCTTTCAGTCATTGTCCTGCTGGAAGACCCATGACCTCTCATGGAGACCTAGCTTTCTGACTTTCTTTGCGGCCCAAAATTCTTTGGTAGTCTTCAGATTTCATGATACCATGCACAAAGTCAAGGCAACCAGTGCCTGAAGCTGTGCTTATCAAAAAGCTTTACTTTGGTCTCATCTGTCCACAGGACGTTCTCCCAGAAGGATTTTGGCATCCTCAGTTAAGTTTTGGGAAACTCCAGTCTTGCTTTTTTATGTCTCTGTGTCAACAGTGGGGTCCTCCTGGGTCTCCTACCATAGCGTTCTTTTTCATTTAGATGGCAACAGATAGTGCGAGCTGACACTGTTGTACCCTGTCTGCAGGTCAGCTTGAATGTGTCTGGAAGTGGATGGAGGTTCTTTATCCACCATTTGAACAACCCTTCATTGCAATCTTTCATCAATTTTTCTCTTCCATCCACGTCCAGGGAGGTTAGCTACAGTGCCATGGGCTGTAAACATCTTGATGACCTTGCGCATAGTGGACACAGGAACATTTAGATCTCTGGCAATGGTAGCCTTTTCTTTCTTTTCTCCATGCTCAGTGTGGTACACACAGACACATAACACAAAGGTTGAGTCAACTTCTCTCCATTTTAACTGGCTGCAAGTGTGATTTCTTTATTGCCAGCACCTGTTACTTGCCACAGGTGAGTTTAATTACAAATAAAAGGAGCATCTCATGCATACAATGGTTTCTTACAATTTTGTCCTGTGTTCTGTGTGGAATGATATCAGATTTGCCTTATTTTCTCTGCTTTTTTGTGTTGTTCCAATGCAAACAAAAGAAATAAACATGTGAATACCAACACATTTGTAATTTGAACAATTATCTGGGAGAAGTGGTGCATTATCTAACAGGGGTGCCAATATTTTTGGCCATGACTGTATATACAGTATTATGGAAAAGGAAAGCAAAAGGCAGTTTTAGGCAGGTGTGAAGAAATGCTGTAAACTAAGAATGCTTTCAAAAATTTTAATAATTGTCTATTTTTAATAATTTACAAAATCCAAAGTGAGCAAACAAAAGAAATATTTAAATCAAATGAATATTTGGAGTTGCTACCCTTTGCCTTCAAATTACAAATTCAAATACAATTTCAAATTCCTATTGGTAAACTTGCACAAAGTCAGGGATTTTGTAGGATTATAGTCAGGTGTATGATGAACCAATTATATCAAATAGGTATGATCATCAATTTCAGATGTAGGTTGAAACACAGTAATTAACTGAAACAGAAACAGCTGTGTATGTGGTTTAAAACTGCAGGCACAGTAAAGCATGGTGGAGGTTCCTTTAAGTTTGGGGCTGCATTTCTGCAAATGGAGGTGGAGACTTGATCAGGATTAATGGTGTCGTCAGTGCTGAGAAATACAGGCAGATACTCCATCATGCAATACCATCAGGGAGGCATATGATTTGGCCCAAATTTATTCTGCAGCAGGACAACGACCCCAAACCTGCAGCTAATATCATTAAGAACTATCTTCAGTGTAAAGAAGAACACAAAGTCCTGGACGTGATGGTATGGTCCCCACAGAGCCCTGATCTCAACATCATCAAGTCTGTCTGTAGACCTGTGGTTAGTTCTCCAAGATGTTTGTAGCAGCCTACCAGCCAAGTTTCTTCAAAAACTGTGTGTAAGTGTACCTTGGTCACATTAAATATTGATTTGATTTAGATGATTTCTCATCTGTTCTTTCACTGCATTTTGTTAATTGATGAAAATAAACTATTAACACATCATTTTTGAAAGCATTCTTAGTTTCTAGCATTTTTTTCACACCTGCCTAAAACATTTGCACAACACTGTATTCTTTCTTTCTTTCTTTCTTTCTTTCTTTCTTTCTTTCTTTCTTTCTTTTTGAATTTGTAATTTTCATGATCTCGTCACAGCTTAGGGTTGTGGTGTGTTGTTGGCTATGTTCATTTTGGATTTAAGCATGGATTTTAATTGTTGGTCTCTCTCCATCCCTTAATAATGCTAATTATAATTATTATAATAATAATACATTATACTTATATAGCGCTTTTCAGGACACTGAAAGACACTTACATACGAGTGCACTGAACGATATGAATTGGTTATTTTGGAAGAGGTGATTAAGGTGAGTGATTACCCTTTCTTGCCATGTTGGAAAGTAGACAGGATATCAGGACTGGTGTTTTTCCACCACGCTGTCAAAGTTGAGGAGATTGTGTTGTTGCAATAATGCAGTTTCTTGATCGATTATGGTAGGAATGGAAGGGAACGACCTATATAGGAGATGCCAAGGATGCAGGCCAGCCAAATGGAAAACAAGAAGCAGGAAAAACAAGCCATTTCTTCTGGTCCAACTGGACATACAGTAGGTGCTACGAGACAGTGCTACAAAGTAATGCAATAAGTGCAAAGAGTCGACTGAGATTTTTTTGTTTGTTTGTTTTATGAAACAAGTTGTTCAGTAAAGAGCTTGGTGTAGTCTTGTTCTAAAGGTCAAGAGGGACTCTGCTGAATGAATGGAGTTTGGTTACTTGTTCCACCACTGGGGAACCACAGAAGAAAAGAGTCTAGCTAGAGACTTGGGACCTTTTGGAGATGGCAGCACCAGGCGCCATTCCTGGGCAGAGCGTAGTGAGTAGGAGGGAGAATAAACCTTAATGAGGGAGTTCAGGTAGGTCAGAGCGGTTTTGGTGGCATTTTTGTAGGCAAGCATCAAGGACTTATACTTGATGCGGGCAGCAGCTGGGAGCCAGTGGAGGGATGTGAACAGCGGAGTGACAAGCTAGTGGTAAGCTCCTTCAGGATTTCGCCGGCTAATGACAGAGGGCATGACCCTTGTCATCCAACCCTACTATCGAAACTCAGAGAGTGAGAACGAGTGCTCTGTGACACAATAACAACAACAGTAACAAAGTCTGCTAACAGCCTAGCTCCTAGTGTGAGCCAGAAATAACAACAGAAAACACTTACTGATCACTTGCCAACTCCTATCATCCACAACCTAGCTTGGTCCCTGGTGAATAAATTGGATGACCTTGAAGTGTTGATGAGGACACAGCGGGATTATTGTGAATGCAGTACTGTGTGTCACTGAGACATGGCTGCACAAACATGTTCCAGGCTGACAGAGATTGCAGGAAGAGTGGTGAGAAGAAAGGATTGAACATTACAGTGTTGTGAACAACAGATGGTCCCAACTGCCCTACCTCCCCTTGGCAGATCACATCATAACCTGTTAGTTTTTGCCCCAACTTATACACCCATTGTTCATCAGCAGACAGCGATCAGGGGGACCGTGAAGACATGGTCACAGGAAGCAAATGAGACACTGCAGGGGTACAGGATGTACTCTGTGAGCTCCATAGAGATGATATCAACTCAACTGCATAACAGAGTACATTAACTTCTGTGTTGTTAATGTCATACCCATCAAGACAGACAGATGTTGTACCAATAACAAACATTGGATCATAAGTGACTTGAAGGAGCTGCTGAACAGAAAGAAAAGAAAAAGGATTGGAATTTCCCCTTGCGGGACAAATAAAGGTATATTGCATTGAAGAGAGCCTAAAGGATGGGAAAGATCTACTGAGTCTACTGTGTGCATAAGGAGTCAAAAATGAAACTGAAGGAGAGCGAGGAAACATATAGGAGAAAGCTAAAGAGTAAGCTTGGGAATGAATAAGAATACAGGTTCAAGGTGAAGGGTAATCAGTGTGTTCAGAAGTGTTTCTCAACAAGTTCAGTACAGGGCCCTCAGCTTCTTCCTCCCCCTTCCCCAGTTCCCCCTTTTCTCCAGTACACAATCCAGCCTGTGCTGCTGGGAGAGAAACGCCTTGAGATGCAGTTAGACACCTCCGCAACCTCCTGGTGTAACAGGGATACCAGGATCCATGTGCCGTGCTGACTTAACAGAGAAGCACGTGAGTCTCATTGATAATCAGGTCCACAGGGGCAAGGCAAAAGTCGTAGACAGGGTCACAAAACAGGGGTTTTTACCAGGGAATTGCAGAGCAGGCGAGGTCAAAGGAAGGTTGGGTTGATAACGGGCCAACAGACCTGTGTTTGTGAAACTGAGGGGATGTGTGTCTGAACAGGTGGTCAGCAACACAGGAGCACCGCAGGGGATTGTACTCTCACTCTTTCTGTCTGTATTGTACACCTCAGACTTCTGGTACAATTCACAGTCCTGTCATCTTCACATATTCTCGGATGATTCTGCAGTTTTGGGATGTGTCAGTGGTGGAGAGGAAATTGATACAGGGAACTAGTGGACCACTTTGTCTCATGGTGTGGGAATAATCACCTCCTCCTAAATTTGACCAAGACAAAGGTGATTTTTGTGGACTTTGGACTTTATGGGTATTTTTAACACCATTTCCATCCTGGGAGAAGAGGTAGAGGGCATCGAGAGCTACAAATATCTGGGAGTTCACCTTGACAACAGACTGGACAGAGCAGGCTCAGTTTCTTGAAGAAGCTTAGATCATGTTGTTGCAAGTGCAATTTTCATTGCAGACTCTGCTCAACATAATGGACAACGGTTCACATCGCCTGCATGACCTACTAATCAGACAGCAGCATGTTCTCAGTTGGAGGCTTCTTCAACTCCACTGTAGTAAGGACTAACTCATTTGTTTTGGGGGTTTTAATCTATATAATTAAAATTCAGATTGGATGATAGCTGGAAGGTTACGTTAGGTGTTTATTGGGCTTTAACAGCAATTTCATTACAGCAGTATTCAAGTGCATAGGTATGGTAGTAGCTTTAATTTCTACTCTGTAAATGCATTTTGCCAAATACTTTCTTGAGCGGGCTGCACGGTGGCGCAGCTGGTAGGGCGCGTGCCTCACAGCAAGGTTGCCGGTTCGATCCCTGGGTCAGGCGGGGCCTTTCTGTGTGAAGTTTGCATGTTCTTCCCGTGCATGCGTGGGTTCTCTCCGGGTACTCCGGCTTCCTCCCACAGTCCAAAAACATGCTCATTAGGTTAATTGGTGACTATAAATTGTCCGTAGGTGTGAGTGTGAATGGTTGTTTGTCCTTACATGTGGTCCTGCAATCGGCTGGCGACCGGCTCAGGGTGTACCCCGTCTGCAGCTGGGATAGGCTCCAGCCCCCCGCAACCCCGAAAGGGATAGGCGGTATAGATAATGGATGGATGGACTTTCTTGAGCACAATCTTGTCATTATTGATAGAAATGTTAGTCAAAACAACTTGATGCAGTTACAGATTGGCTTTTATTATAGCCAATAGCATTGAATCTGTGTTACGTCCCCTTGCCATGCAGCTACTGGTCCTGTTAGCTGACTCGGTCTAGCACCAAGTCCCTCCCTAGCTGCCTGTTTTCACAGGAAACACATACATATGCAGAATTGAATCAGCTCCCAGTGAATATAGCCAGAACATAGCCTCAGAGACCTACAGAGGTCAATTTGATCCTGGCACTACAGGGCTGAGCCAAATAGTAAGAGTACTCGCTGCATGTCCAACTGAGCTACCTAGCTAATTGCAGCAGTTAGCGGTTAACATACTAGGTTAAGCTCTCGATCCATCATTCAAGGAGGTCTGATTCTAGGGCAGCTGGACTTGGTTCTACATACTTGAAAATGTTTCAAATCTCATCCCAGGGGCTTCTTCACTTCTAACTGACTGATGGGGATGTAGGTGATGTGGGTGGGTATGCAGTAATGTAATGAAACTTACTTTTACTCACTAATTTATTTTTCCACTCCTCTGAAATGGCCAACTTGTATTTCTTTATTCCCTTTTGCCTTGCTTTTTTCCACTGTAAAATTTTAAGTACCAGTAGTAACTGAATTACAATTGTGGATCTGTAGTCTGATGTGAAATCTCACCTTACACGTCTCTTGAACTCTTTTACTTCCAGAAGGCTTCTAAAAAACAATCCCAGTTGTTGCTTACATAATTAGTTGTTAATCTTTCTAAATTGGGTTTAAATTGTAAACAGATTGATGAACTCACCACATGTTTGTCCTGGCTTCCTGAAGTCTGCTCTCCAGGCTACTTTGGTCACCGCTGCAGTCAGACCTGTCCACAGTGTGTCCACAGTAACGGACCTTGTCACCACATCACTGGGCAGTGTGACTGTCTGCCGGGCTTCAAGGGGGCACTGTGCAATGAGGGTGAGTGAACCTTCCGCTTACTGACTGATACTTGCCATGCGTCCTTTTGGTATTGGTGTTAGATGTGCTGTTCCAAGACATTTCTTGAAGTGACCACGCCACGCCAAAGTGATGACACTGTGAGAATTTCTCTGTAAAAGATCATAACTGTTCAAGAAGCATCTGAGAGCAGTTGCTAGCATGAATCTCACATGTCTGTGTTATCATGACCCATACACAAATTACATTTCAATAGAGGGAATTAAACATTGTAAATGTTTGAACTGATTACAACATTTGGTCATACGATGTAACACATTGCTCAACAAAGTTCAATAACTTAACAGATGGCAATAATATTGACCATTGATGTGTGATGTCCCACTGAACCTAATCACCAACCAAGATCCCAGGAGGCGAGAAAGAATCCAGTTACTCCATGAATGATATCTGAGATGGCAGTAACACTCAGGAAGTGAGAATACTTCTTGCTAAAATGCGATTGAGTGTGGGTGGAGCAGACCAACCCAGACTCTTTAGTTTATTGTCCTTGGTGACTTTAACAAAGGTAACTTCACTCACATACTCCCTAAATACAGACAGTTTATTAAATGCCCGACCAGAGAGGAGAATATTCTGGATCACTGTTACACCACAATCAGCGATGCTTATCACACCGTCCCCCGTGCTGCACTAGGCCACTCTGACCATGTCATGGGCCACCTGATTCCTGCGTACAGACAGAAACTAAAGCTCTGCAAACCTGTAGTGAGGACATCAAGGAAGTGGACCAGTGAGGCTGTGGAGGATCTCCAGGCGTATTTGGACTCTGCTGACTAGGATGTGTTCAGGACTACTACCAACAGTCTGGATGAGTACACGGAGGCTGTGACGTCCTACATCAGCTTCTGTGAGGACTGCTGTGTTCTGTCATGCACCAGGGTGAGTTACAACAACGACAAACCCTGGTTCACAGCCAAACTCAGACAGCTAAGGTTGACAAAGGAAGAGGCCTTCAGGAGTGGGGACAAAGACAGATTCAAAGTGGCAAAGTACAAGTTTAGCAAGGCTAAAGAGGCTAAATGACTGTACTCCGAGAAGCTCCAACACCAGTTCTCAGCTAACGACTCATCACCAACTAAAAGCCTGAAGCCCCCCACTTCCTTAACGACCGACACCTAGCCAACGACCTGAAGGAGTTCTACTGCCGCTTTGAAAGACAAAGGGACAGTGAATGCCTTGTGCTCTCACACCTCAAGGACATCTCCTGGACCCCCTGCAGTTTGCCTACAGAGCCAACAGGTCTGAAGATGAGGCAGTCAACTTGGCACTCCACTTCATCCTCCAGCTCCTGGACTCTGCAGGAACCTATGTCAGGATCCTGTTTTTGGATTTCAGCTCTGCCTTTAACACCATCATCCAAACTCTGCTTCAGGAGAAGCTCTCCCAGCTGAGCGTGCCTGACTCCACCTGCAGGTGGATTACAGACTTCCTGTCTGACAGGAAACAGTCCGTGAAGCTGGGGAAACACGTCTCCGACTCAAAGACCACCAGCACCGGATCCCCCCCAGGGCTGCATTCTTTCTCCTCTGTTCTTCTCCCTGTCTACCAACAGCTGCACCTCCAGTCACCAGTCTGTCAAGCTCCTGAAGTTCACGGACGACACCACCCTCATCAGACTCATCTCTGATGGTGACGAGTCTGCCTACAGGTGGGAGATTGACCATCTGGTGACCTCGTGCAATCAGAACAACCTAGAGCTCAATGCTCTAAAGACAGTGGAGATGGTTGTGGAATACAGGAAGAACTCAGCCTCACCTGCCCCTATCACCTTCTGTGACTCCACTATTGACACTGTGGAGTCTTTCCGCTTCCTGGGAACTATCATCGTCCAGGACCTCAAGTGGGAGACGAACATCAGCTCAGTCATCAAGAACACAGCAGAGGATGTACTTCCTACGGCAGCTGAAGAAATTCAATCTGCCAAAGACAATGATGGTGCACTTCTACACAGCCATCATTGAGTCCATCCTCAGCTCCTCCATCACCATCTGGTACGCTGCTGCCACCGCCAAGGACAAGGGCAGACTGCAGTGTGTCATTCGGTCTGCAGAGAAGTTGATAGACTGCAATCTCCCATCTCTTCAGGACCTGTACACCTCCAGGACCCTGAGGCGTGCAGGAAAGATTGTGGCTGATCCCTCCCACCCAGGACACAAACTTTTCGGGACACTCCCCTCTGGCCGGAGGCTGCGGTCCATCGGGACCAAAACCTCACGCCACTGTGACTGACGGATGGCGGCGCATGCACACGCAGCGGCTTCTTTCTCTCTCATTGTGACAGAGTTTTTGTGTTTTTCGTCGTATGAGTCACAGTGTTTTTGTTCGTCTTCGTTGCGTCTACCTGTCTTCAAGTGCAAGTACAGTCGGGAGAACAAGAGCTACGAGACTGCGGTCTGCTCGGGAGGTCTGCTACTCCACTGACCCCCAGTCCTGCACGTCGCCCACAGTGGAGGTGACACAAGCGGCGTCAGAGGAAGCAGAGGCGGGGTAAGCGCAGAGGTATCCGAGCCAGGCTAGCAGCTAGCCCACACAAGCCAGCTATCCCCACCATCATGCTGGCCAACGTACGCTCTTTGGATAATAAACTGGACTACCTACGCCTTTCTACAGACAACCCAGAAGTCTGCGGGAGAGTGCTGTGTTTATGTGTTCACGGAAACTTGGCTCAACAACAGCGTTACGGACCACGCCATTCAGCTCGAGCGGCTAACCTGCTACCGAGCAGACAGAGCTCTCGCTGAGGAAGGTAAGGCACGCGGCTGGGGACTCTGTGTTTACATCAACAATGACTGGTGCCGTGACGCTGCTGTGATCTGCAAACACTGCTCACTACTGGTGGAGTTTATGGTCATAAAAGGCCGACCCTTTTACCTTCCGAGAGAGTTTACAGCCATACTGCTTGTTGCTGTTTACATCCCTCCGAGCTCCAATGAAAACAACAGGAGCGAGGCATTGAATGAACTGCACCAACATGTCAGTGAGCAGCAGACTGCCCACCCAGATGCCTTCCTCATCCTGGCTGGGGATTTTAACCATGCAGACCCAAAGAGTGTGTTTCCAAAGCTATACAAACACATAGACTTTCCAACACGTGGACACAACACACTGGACCAGGTTTACACCACCCAGAGAGGAGCTTACAAGGCCCTTCCCCTCCCACACCTCAGCGCCTCCGACCACATCACTATTATGCTAATGCCAGCATATAGACCACTGGTTAAAGTCACCAAACCAGTTCTGAAAGAGGTGCGAGTGTGGCCTGAAGGGTCCTTGGAGGAACTTCAGGACTGTTTTAACACCACAAACTGGGACGTGTTTAAACAGGGTGCCACCTGCAACAACATCACTGACCTCCAGGACTACACAGATGTTGTCACTGCTTACATCACCAAATGCATCAATGATGTAACAGTAACAAAGACCATCACTGTTCGGGCCAATCAGAAGCCATGGCTGACAGGAGAGGTCCACAGACTGCTGAAGGCTCAAAACACTGCCTTTAGAGAAGGAGACGAGGAGGGCCTGAGGACAGCGAGAGCCAACCTGTCATGAGGCATCAGAGAGGCCAAGAAGCTGTACTCCAGGAGGATAGCTCATCGCTTCAGCGACAGCAGGGATACGTAGAGCCTGTGGCAAGGGATACAGACCATCACGGACTACAAGCCCCCACCGCAGACCTGTGACAGCTCCACCCCCTTGCTAAATGAGCTAAATGACTTCTTTGCTCGCTTTGAAGCACACAACAACACACCTGCACAGAAATTCCCATCCCCCTCCCAGAGGAGGACACTCAGCAGGATCAACGCTCGCAAAGCTTCTGGTCCTGACAACATGTGTTGTCCTGGTCATGTGCTGAGGGACTGTGCCGGAGAGCTCACGGATGTCTGCACAGACATCTTAAACATCTCGCTGCTGGACTTCCTGACTGGGAGACCTCAGGCAGTTCGGGTCGGCAGAAACACATCCAGCACCACCACACTGAACACGGGAGCCCCCCAAGGATGTGTGCTGAGCCCCCTCCTCTTCACTCTGCTAACCCACGACTGCACACCGTCGCACAGCTCCAACCTCCTCGTCAAGTTCGCCGATGACACAACTGTGGTGGGTCTCATCAGCAACGACGACGAGACGGACTACAGGAGCGAGGTGAGCCGCCTGGCCTTGTCGTGTGAACACAACAATCTCTCTCTGAACATGGAGAAGATGAAGGAGATTGTTGTGGACTTCAGGAGAAGATGCCCCCAGCATGCCCCTCTTACCATCAATGGTGCTACGGTGGAGAGGGTGAGCAGCACCAAATTCCTGGGTGTGCACGTCACTGAGGACCTCTCCTGGTCCACCAACACCACATTGCTGGCCAAGAAAACGAACCAGCACCTCTACTTCCTCCGTAAACTGAGGAAAGCTAGAGCCCCGGCCCCCATCATGCACACCTTCTACAGAGGCACCATCGAGAGCGTCCTGACCAGCAGCATCACCGTGTGGTCTGGCGCCTGCTCCACATCCTGCAGGAAGAACCTGCAGCGCATCGTGAGAGCAGCTGAGAAGATCGTCAGTGCTTCTCTCCCCTCCCTCCATGACCTGTACACCTCTCGCCTCACCCGCAAAGCCCTTCGCATTGCGAGAGACCCCACCCACCCCTCACACAGCCTCTTCAGCCTGCTGCCATCAGGGAGGAGACTGCAGCAGACTGCATGCCAGCTTCGTCCACCAGGCTGTCAGGATGCTGAACTCTCTCCCTGCTCTGCCCCCCCTCCACACAAACACACAACCTGGACTATAACTCCCTGCTGCTGCCCCCCCCCCCCCCTTATGCTCACACACTCACACGCAAGCGTGCGCGCACACACACACACAAACACACACCCTGGACTCTGAGATGCTCCCCCCCTGACTTTGACTTTGAAGAACATTTTTTTCCCCGTCTGCTGTCAGCCTTATCAACAAGGCCTGGAACCCCCCTTGACACTCTTCACATTCCACCTCTGCTTCTACTTGTCACATTGACATTGCCATAACTCTATGCATCACATTAAAGCTCAGCTTGGATTTCCTTTCTTGGGTTGCACATTTGTGAACACTTTCCAAAAAAACCTGAAAAAAAAAAAAAACCCAAAAGGAAAAACGTTGTATATATATTTATATTGTTATATTTTTTACTTCTTAATAGGTCATTTTTAGAAGATCATCATGCATCAACATCACCAAAACGAATTCCTTGTATGTCTAAAATTGTACTTGGCAATAAAGCTTTTTCTGATTCTGATTCTGATGAATGATTAACACAAATGTCTTTTGTGCAGTATGTCCCAGTGGTCGCTTTGGGAAGAACTGTGCTTGGAGCTGCAGCTGCACCAATAATGGCACCTGTAACCCAATTGATGGCTCCTGCCAGTGTTATCCAGGATGGATTGGCAGCGACTGCTCACAGCGTGCGTTTATTCAATGTAATGATAAATAAGAAACACTGATCTGGTTTATAATGTTACTGTCCTGCAAAGAGGTTGTTTGTTCATGAAATCTTATACATTGTGTGTAGTTTAAGTGTAAAGATATTTAGAACTACAGTATATTTAGCTATGAATGAGCATGACCAAAGATACAAGCACTAACACTTTGTTGTTACTGTGTTATAGTGTGTCCATCTGGTCAGTGGGGACCCAACTGCATCCACACATGTACTTGTCACAATGGAGCCTACTGTAGTGCTTATGATGGAGAATGCAAATGCACCCCAGGATGGACCGGTCTCTACTGCACTCAACGTCAGTCACAGATGCACATACACACATACAAATGAGCAGTTTACCCCTGTGACAGGTAGTTGATGTCATCCATCCATTTTCTCCCACTTATACGGGGCCGGGTCGCGGGGGGAGCAGTCTGAGCAGGGACGCCCAGACTTCCCTCTCCCCAGACACTTCCACCAGCTCTTTCGGGGGGATCCCGAGGCGTTCCCAGGGCAGCCGAGTGACATAGTCACCCCAGCGTGTCCCGGGTCTTCCCCGGGGTCTCCTCCCGGTGGGACATGCCTGGAACACCTCCCTAGGGAGGCGTCCAGGGGGCATCCGATGAAGATGCCCGAGCCACCTCAGCTGACTCCTCTCGATGTGGAGGAGCAGTGACTCTACTCTGAGCTCCTCCCGGGTGACAGAATCCTCACCCTATATCTAAGGGTACGCCCCGCCACCCTGCGGAGGAAACTCATTTCAGCCGCTTGTATCCGGGACCTCGTTCTTTCGGTCATGACCCAAAGTTCACAACCATAGGTGAGGGTAGAAACAAAGACTGACCGGTAAATCGGTAATTCTTCACCACGACAGACCGGTACAGCGACCGCATTACTGCAGCCGCTGCACCGATCCGCCTGTCAATCTCACGCTCCATCCTTCCCTCACTCGTGAACAGGATCCCAAGATACTTAAACTCCTCCACTTGAATTTCCCCTCGTGGGACTAATAAAGGAATATTGAATTGAATTGAGGCAGGAACTCTCCCCCAACCTGAAGGGAGCAAGCCACCTTTTTCCGGTCGAGAACCGTGGCCTCGGACTTGGAGGTGCTGACTCTCATCCCGGCTGCTTCACACTTGGCTGTGAACCGCCCCAGTGGATGCTGAAGGTCCTTGCTCGAGGGAGCAAGACAACATCATCTGCAAAAAGCAGAGATGCAATCTGCTGGCTCCCGAACCGAACCCCCTCCAGCCCCTGGCTGCGCCTAGAAATTCTGTCCATAAAAATGATGAACAGAACCGGTGCCAAAGGGCAGCCCTGCTGGAGTCCAACATGCACCGGGAACAGGTCTGACTTACTGCCAGCAATGCGGACCAAGCTCCTGCTCCGGTTGTACAGGGACTGTACAGCCCTCAGTAGAGGGCCTCCAACCCCATACTCCCGGAGCACCTCCCACAGAATGACGCAAGGGACACGGTCAAATGCCTTCTCCAAGTCCACAAAACACATGTGGACTGTTTAGGCAAACTCCCATGAACCCCCAAGCACCCTGTGGAGGGTATAGAGCTGGTCCAGTGTTCCACGGCCAGGATGAAAACTGCATTGTTCCTCCTGAATCCGAGGTTCGACTATCGGCCAGATTCTCCTCTCCAGTACCCTGGAATAGACTTTCCCAGGGAGGCTGAGGAGTGTGATCCCCGATAGTTGGAACACACCCTCCGGTCCCCCTTTTTAAAAAGAGGGACCACCACCCCAGTCTGCCAGTCCAGAGGCACTGTCCCCATCTGCCACACGGTGTTGCAGAGGCGTGTCAACCAAGACAAACCTACAACATCCAGAGACTTGAGGTACTCAGGGCGGATCTCATCCACCCCCGGTGCTCTGCCACCGAAGAGCTTGCGAACTACCTCAGTGACTTCAGTCCCGGTGATGGATGAATCGACCTCCAAGTCCCCAGTCTCTGCTTCCTCTATGGAAGACACGACAGTGGGATTGAGGAGATCCTCGAAGTATTCCGTCCGAATGGTTTGCCAGAATTTCCTCGAGGCTGACCGGTAGTCCTCCTCCATGGCCTCCCCGAACTCCTCCCAGACCCGAGTTTTTGCTTCTACAACCGCCCGAGCTGCCACGCGCTTGGCCTGCCAGTGCCCATCAGCTGTCTCAGGAGTCCTATGGGCCAGCCAGGCCCAATAGGACTCCTTCTTCAGCTTGACGGCATCCCTTACTTCTGGTGTCCACCACCGGGTTCGGGGGTTGCCGCCACGACAGGCACCGCTGACTTTACAGCCACTACGGACGGCTGCATCAACAATGGAAGTGGAGAACATGGTCCATTCGGACTCAATGTCTCCAATCTCCCTTTGAATCTGGTCAAAGCTCTCCCGGAGATGGGAGTTGAAAACGTCCCTGACAGCGGGTTCCACCAGACATTCCCAACAGACCCTCACGGTACGTTTGGGTCTGCCAAGTCTGT
This sequence comes from Chaetodon trifascialis, assembly GCF_039877785.1. Classification (NCBI taxonomy): domain Eukaryota; kingdom Metazoa; phylum Chordata; class Actinopteri; order Chaetodontiformes; family Chaetodontidae; genus Chaetodon; species Chaetodon trifascialis. The sequence continues at coordinate 24,282,850 of NC_092075.1, forward strand.
CCCGCTTCCTCCCCTGCCAGCGGATCCAACTCATCACCAGGTGGTGATCAGTTGACAGCTCAGCCCCTCTCTTTACCCAAGTGTTGTTGTCCAGGGTTTGGGTCGTCGGGGCCCCCGCCCACGACTGCCACCTATATCGCATAGCACCAGCCCCTTCTGATCCTTCCTGCGGGTGGTGGGCCTACGGGAAGGCGGGCCCACGTCGCTCCTTCGGGCTGTGCCCGTCCGGGTCCGTGGGCAAAGACCCGGCCACCAGGCGCTCGGCTGCGAGCCGCGAGCCCCAACCCCAGGCCTGGCTCCAGGGTGGGGCCCCGGTGACACCGTTTTTGGCAACGTACGCTTCCTCAAATTCTTTTGCTTCATAAGGGGCTTTTGAACCGCTCTTAGTCTGACCCATCACCTAGAACCTGTTTGCCTTGGGAGACCCTACCAGGGGCATTAAGCCCCGGACAACATAGCCTCTATCATTCTTGTGCTCAAACTCCTCCACTATGATAAGGTGTCGGTTCAAGGAGGAGTAGTTGATGTCATATATCATAAAATACTGTACATGTGACAAAAAAGAGGTACCACTGATTACAAAGTCCCATTTGAGACATGTATGTTTGCCTTTTTTGTTTATTTAAGAAGCAGGTAGTTCTGAAAGTATATAATGTGATAATGCGTATTATGACTCCCTTGCAGGCTGTCCATTAGGTTTCTATGGGAAAGACTGTTCTCAGATCTGCCAGTGTAGAAATGGAGCTGACTGTGACCATATCTCTGGACAGTGCACCTGTCGCACTGGCTTCATGGGACGACACTGTGAACAAAGTATGCTACGCTGCCTTACATACTGTCTGCTTTCATTCTTTCTTTCTTCGTCCCTTGTTATGTAAATGTGTAACACATTTATTTACTTCTTTTTTAAGCTCCTCTTAGTGCTTATACTTGATGTGCCTATACCTCAACTTACACTTAACGTCCTTTCTTGTAAACTATTAGATTGTATTATTATACCTGGACAAGTAGACAAATGCTTGCTTCAGTTATGCACACTTTTGTACTCTTTTCCAATTAAATTATTTTAATTCATGATGTCACCACACTGACCACCTCAACATTTCAACTCCTTTCAGTACTTACACAAACTGTGTAACTGTAACTGCCCTACTTATTTGTAGTTCAAATGACTCATCATACACACCTCATATATTTTAATTTGTAAGTGACAGTTCAATTTCTTTCCATGTGCAATTTTAATTTGACATTTTTTTCTCTCAGTGAACAAACATCGTACAAATAAATTTCAAAAGCTTCAAATCATCAATAACAATTTGAAAACATTGAGCTGAAGTAGGACACACACACACACACACACACACACACACACACACACACACGTATATACGTACATATATACATATATATATATGTATGTGTCCACGTCCAGTCTTCCATTCAAAGATCCTCCTCACTGAAGGCTCTCAAACGCTGGCGACGTTTATTGACTTGGGGCCAATGCTAAGATAATGGATGAGGAACTGGTCTGTCAGCTGGACATTCAAGGTGTTCCCCTATCCTGACCTGTGCCCACCAACACTCTCGACGGTCATCTTCTGGGGACAGTCACCCACCAGACCACTCCCGTCCAAATCCTGCTATCCAGTAACCATCACGAAACCATTCAGTTTCACATCTATATATACAGATGTAGCGGCCTCGAAATTCCCCTAATTTCATGATGGGGCCCTGGCGGGTCCGTGACCGGTCCCTGCTCTGCAGTAGGCGGGTTCGTGACTGTAATGAGATCCCCCGCGATGACGTCATCGGCGCGGGGCCAACTCGTAACGCCCCTAAGCTCCATTTGCGGAAACTACCTGCACTCGCTCGATCAGTCCACCAGGAGGAGCAGTCATTATAATTGGTTACCGTGTCAGCTTTGCTGAGTCGTTCATTAGATCTGTTTTTTAAATATAATTATGCTTAATCATCCACATTATTGTAGTGCTCGTTCACAAACTTCTTGGATCTGCTCATCTGCCCATCCTGCCTTTTCCTCCACATCTCTCTCCACCTTTGGAGAGGCTCCCAGCGCATCTCCGCGTGCCGGGTGATTTGTGCCCAGAAAATTAATCATGAATAACAGAAGTTGTGCGTCGCGTTTTTCTAGCATTCTGAACTGCTAAACAGTTAAATGTTTAATACTCTGCCTGATTCGCGGAGCCACTCTGCTTTTCAGTTGGTGGGTTTCCTGTTTGTTGTGCATTTTAGATTTGCGGGTCGCTATTTGATGCGGTGACCAGCAATACGCAGAGTCCTGTATGTGTGTGTACTGTATATTACTGGACAGAAATCATTTACAGTGCGCTGAAGAGGGAGGGACGGGAGGATGAAATGCCAATTTCAGCCTGTGATCTGTTAATGTCTGACTGACCAGCCTCATGGAAGTGATATTTTACAGTTCTACATATTTTAATCTAATGAAATTCGTTAAAACAAGTCACTTGGTGCTTTCAAAGTCATGTCATTGAGCTGAAAGGTTCCAGATTTCGTTCGCCTTCACAGGCAGCTGCGGAGCGCCGCAGACGGCTCGCACTGCACACTGCGATGTTTAACATCATAGGCTTAATATACTGTAGTTAATTATCACTGATCTTTTTCATCACTCTGTCTGTGTGACTGTCTGTCTCTTTTTTCAGACTGTTCATGCAATGAATATAAACAGTAACTATTAAAAAAAAAGTTATAGTCGCGGGTAAACATAGTGCTCAGAAGCACACCAAGAATGCATTTTTTACATCAGGCGTTGTGCATGCGTGTTTGATATTAATATTGTGCCGCTGCACCTCAAATAAATGTTTTTTTGGGAAACGGAAATGTTCAACATGACTTCATCATGTTAGACCAGGCAGACAGGTTCTTACTACAACATCAACTCTCCCTCCGCAGCCAGCGAGCCTCATCCCCCGCACGACACCTACATTCAATCATGAATAATCCTAATGGGCCAATCAGACCAATGAAAAAAAACAATGTTGCGGGGCATAAAGGGCCAATGGGCCGCTGTAGATGGGCCAATCTACTTGTTTTTATTGGCCAATCAGTTAACACACACACATGAAAACGGCCAATAAACAGTGAAATCAGTATCATGACTATTTCTCAGATGATGATTTCTGTATCTATCTAATCCGTGGCATGCAATATTTCACCCCGATTTTGGATAAAGTATAAATCCAATTGTTTCATTGTTTCAGCTGTCGTGGCCAAATCTCTTGTTAACTTATTAAGGTCTTCCGCACAGTGTGACATCTATTTTAATTATTAGGGAGCTGCTCTAATGGCCACTGATAGACAGTCCATCCTATTCTATAAACTGTTGGTGGTTTGTGAACTTCACTGCATTTGTGCATTTGAAGCGATTAACTCCCGGCACATTTCAGAGCTGAGTAAACCTGTAGTTTCACTGACACATCGCGCATCATCACCATGGGCGTCATGATGTTCTCCTGTCTGTCACTCCGTCAGGCATGTGTAGTGTCGAGCCGGTCGCGTTGTTGGCTGAAAAGTCATTATTTGCATTACAGTGTATCCTTTGTTCTAACTCAATGGATGGTTGCCAGCCAACCAGGCTCCCAGCCCCCACTGTCCCACAGACTAGCTATGGCCAGTAAAATAGGTGGAGGGCTGAGGGGAGCGCGTACCTCCAGTAATTAAAAATCAATTTGTGCCACAGATATTAATATTGTGTTGCTGGCTACTTTATAGACTTCACTAAATGTTTCCATTACACTTAATTACATTTATGGATAAGCCAACTTTCCCACCTCCCTCATGCATCAAAATGTATATTATCAGTCCGACCAGGAAATCTTGCGATCGCAAAAATTAGCGCATATTCAACCAATACTAATATGACTGTCTACTGGCCGCTTCCTGGTCTATTTTTGCTTTGCTCCTGCAGCTCTGTCTCTGTTCCAGCGCATGTAAAGTAAAATTAGGTCATCATTTTTGTTGATAATTATCAAAAGCAAACTCTATGTAAACAGATGGAGCCTGTTTATTCTTGGAGTCACAGGTTGTTTTGTAAAGCTGCTTCACTTTTATGACTCAGGAATGATTTTGTAACTTTTTCTTTTTTTTCGAAGAAGATAATATGCAGCAAAGGGCTGAAGACGGAATCGAACCCGTAGCTGCTGCAGAGAACTTCATGCATGGGGCGGACGCTCTACCAACTGCGCCAAATCTCCGCCACATGATTTTGTAATTTTGAGCTGATGCTTCTTATTCTCAAGTTAAAACTGTTTGGGTTTTTTTTTAAGATTGGTTCTGTAATGTGAAATATGGTTATTATCATATAAGAAGTGATTATATACAACTTTTTTACACGAGTTTGTTTTTTATGATCGCAACAATCACAAAAAAATTCATACAGTATATTGTAAGAGAAAAACTTAGGACTTTCCTGTTTGCAAATTGAAAATATGCATTAAAACAGGCTGATGGAAACACACATTTATGACTTTTTAAAGACTTTGTGCGAGAATATTTTTCTAAGTTGATTTAAATAATCAACGTAAAATAGTTGAGTTGTGACTGTGACTGCCTAACTACAAATAAGCCTACTAAAGCAGATGAATGTAGTGGAGTAAAAATCTTTGCCCTTGAGATGTGTTCCTGTGAGGGACACGCCATCTCTTGGTGACACCCTGCAATTGAATGAAGAGGCGTGTTTATAGTGGATTCTGGGCACACCCCCAAGAGGAGGGGGGGACTGGTTGCTGGCTGGCAGCCGGCTGGGAGCTGGATGGCCTCTGGCTTGGAGGGGAATTTCGAGGCTGCTGCATCTGTATATATATATATATATATATATATATATATATATATATATATATATATATATGTGTGTGTGTGTGTGTGTGTGTGTGTGCACTGAACAAAAACATAAATGCAACACTTTTGTTTTGCTCCCATTTTTTATGAGCTAAACTCAAAGATCTAAAACATTTTCTATATAAACAAAAGATCCATTTCTCTCAAATATTGTTCACAAATCTGTCTAAATCTGTGTTAGTTAGCACTTCTTCTTTGCCGAGATAATTCATCCCACCTCACAGGTGTGGCATATCAAGATGCTGATTAGACAGCATGTGTACCCACACCAGCCCAGGACCTCCACATCTAGCATGCTCTCCTCCAAGATTGTCTGAGACCAGCCACCCGAACAGCTGCTACAACAATCGGTTTGCATAACCAAAGAATTTCTACACAAACCGTCAGAAACTCTCTCAGGGAAGCTCATCTGCATGCTCGTCATACTCATCGGGGTCTCGACCTGAGTGCAGTTCATTGTTGTAACAAACTTGAGTGGGTAAATGCTCACATTCGATGGCATCTGGCACGTTGGAGAGTTGTTCTCTTAATGGATGAATCCTGGTTTTCACTGTTCAGGGCAGATGGCAGGCAGCATGTGTGGCGTCATGTGGGTGAGCCGTTGATGTCAACGTGGCTCGAGTAGCCCATGGTGGTGGTGGGGTTATGGTATGGGCAGGCGTGTGTTATGGATGTTATGTTGTATGTATGTATGTTTATGTTATGGACACAGGTGCATTTTATTGATGGCATTTTGGGTGCACACAGATACTGTGACAAGATCCTGAGGCCCATTGTTGTCCCATTTATCCACAATGATCACCTCATGTTGCATTATGATAATGCAAGGCCCCATATTGCAAGGATCTGTACACAATTCCTGAAAGCAAACCCAGAAAACATCCCAGTTCTTGCATGGCCAGCATACTCCCCGGACATGTCACCCATTGAACATGTTTGGGATGCTCTGGGTCGGCATATATGACAGTGTGTTCCAGTTCCTGCCAATATCCAACAACTTCATCCAAGTCATGGACAAAGAAATGAAGGCCATATCCAAGGAAGGTAGAATCAAGGGCAACTTGGCTATAGAAACTTTTATTAATTTATTGAAACAAAAGCCAAAAACAGTGGTGGGTTTACCACAACAAAAATGTCAATGTCTCAATAACTTGTCATGTGCCGTTGAGCATTAATTACAGCTTGACAACGATGTCTCATGCTGTTCACAAGTGGACTTGTTTGCTGAGGCATGGCATCCTGGGTTCTGGAGTACAGAGTTACAAGTCTCTACACAGCAACGCAGCTGATCCCATAGGTTTTCTATGGGATTCAGGTCTGGAGAAAGTGCAGGCCACTCCATTTGAGGTTCCCCAGTCTCCAGCAGCCATTCCCTAATGATGCAACCTCAAAGAGCTGGAGCATTGTCGTCCATGAAGATGAAATTAGGCCTGTGTTGATCTGGATTAATGCAGGTAGTATGGGCTTGTCACTGTACCATTCACAAAGTGTAGGACAGTACTGTATTGAGTAGACACACCTTCCCGCACTGTAACACCACCACCACCACCAAAGGCTCATCAGATGACAACAGTGGCTGATGCAAAGCACTCTCCTTGACGTCTATAACATTGTTGGCGGCCATCATTTCTGCTCAGTGTGAATTGACTTTCATCAGAGAACAGCACTGAGGCCCACTGGTCCCTTGTCCAGCGTAAATGGTCCCTAGCCCATGCAAGACGATGATGCCAATGCCTGGTGGCGTGGTCAGGTACCCTTGCAGGTTGTCTAGCACGCAGACCACGCTGATGTAAATGGTTTTGAATGGCCTGACATGACACTTGGGTGCCTCTCACCTCCCTTAAATGTGCATGAAGTTGAGTGCCATTCATCATCCGGTTCCACAGGGCAGTATTCACAATGAAGCGGTCATCAGTGTGGGATGTGGCCAAAGGACGTCCACTTCTATGCCTTTTTGTGATTCTTCCAGTCTTTCTTTATCTCTGTTGCAACCTGCTGATGACACTCTTTGACACTCTAAGTTTAGTGGCCCCTTCCCTCTGAGAACATCCTGTTTGAAGCCTCGCAATAGCAAGGTACTGTTGATCAATTGTTAGGCGTCGTCCTGGTCTCTTGATGTCAAAATGTGAACAGCATGATGAAGAGGACTGTTTAAATACCAATTCTAATTGAACCAGGAAATCTATTGGTCAATTCATGGATCACCTGTTCACCTGTTGTGCATTTTGCCATTCAGCTCCTTGTTAGAGAACAGCAAGTTACGCAAAAAGAACTGAAACACTGAACAGTTAGACATCCATCCATCCATCCATCCATCCATTGTCTTCTGCTTATCCGGGGCCGGGTTGCGGGGGGAGCAGTCTGAGCAGGGACGCCCAGACTTCCCTCTCCCCGGACACTTCCTCCAGCTCTTCCAGGGGGATCCTGAGGCGTTCCCAGGCCAGCCGAGTGACATAGTCACCCCAGCGTGTCCTGGGTCTTCCCCGGGGCCTCCTCCCGGTGGGACATGCCTGGAACACCTCCCTAGGGAGGCGTCCAGGGGGCATCTGATAGAGATGCCCAAGCCACCTCAGCTGACTTCTCTTGATGCGGAGGAGCAGCGACCTCGTTCTTTCGGTCATGACCCAAAGTTCATGACCATAGGTGAGGGTAGGAACGTAGATTGACCGGTAAATCGAGAGCTTCGCCTTTCAGCTCAGCTCCTTCTTTACCACGACAGACCGATACAGCGACCGCATTACTGCAGCCGCTGCACCGATCCGCCTGTCAATCTCACGCTCCATCCCTCCCTCACTCGTGAACAGGACAGTTAGACATGTGCTTTCAAAAGTTTAGCGAAGGTCAAATTAAGTTCACCTGTAAAGGTTATATTGTATTTGAGATTCATTCTGAATATGACATATACAAAAACACATATACAGATATGGTAAATGGTCTATATTTTTATAGCTTTTTCTAGTCTGACGACCACTCACAGTGCTTGTACACCTCAAATTTGCATTCACCTATTTACACACACATTCATATGGCGGCTAAGCCACTGACACAGATTCACACACCGATGGCACAGCATCAGGAGCAATTTGTTTGAGTTCAGTATCTTGCCCAAGGATACTTGGACATGTAGATTACAAAGGCCAGGGACATATTATTGTTTCCATCAGAATGCAGCTTTTCTGTCGTTATGGTTAGGGGCATCCCAAATTAAAGTTTTGATTGCTTTTTTCTCATCTCTAGAGTGTCTTCCTGGTTCGTATGGTTATGGCTGCCGTCAGATCTGTGACTGTCTAAATAACTCCACTTGCGATCACATGACTGGTACATGTTACTGCAACCCAGGCTGGAAGGGACCTCGTTGTGACCAAGGTGAGGACACACGTAAATGTAAATGAACTCAATCAATGGTGCACCATATTAATAAAAAAAAAGTACAAAAATGGCTGATGTCTTTAGGCATTTCTCAGATGTATTTTTGAGATTGGTCACTGTACCCTTGGATGTCCAATCATTGACAGTCATCTTCTTTTTGAAGAACAATTTTTTTCAAGTTTTATTTTTAAAAATGAACAAAATTTTCATTTAGACTAAACAGACTCTATGGCTTCTAACTCTCATTTGATATTTCCAACCCCTCCTTTCTGCAGCTGGTGTGGTGGTGGTGGGCAGCCTCAACAGTTTGACAAGTGCAGCCATGCAGGTGGACACCTACCAGATCGGAGCCATTGCAGGAATCATTGTCCTTGTGTTGCTGGTGCTCTTTCTCCTTGTCCTCTTCATCATCTACAGGAAGAAGCAGAAGGGCAAAGAGCCCACCATGCCATCTGTGACCTACACCCCTGCTATGAGGGTCAATACTGATTATGCCATTGCAGGTACATTACAGGGTGACCTCCTTCAAACGGTAACCAGCTCAGTGACATAATGTACCAGGCAGGTTGGCAGGTTTTTTCTTATGTTCGGCCATTAGTTGCTGATGATGTGCCGTTTTCCCTAGGTTGTTGTATTCTTTTAAATAGTTAAATACTATATTGAGAAAATGATAATGGGATTGCAGTATGATGAAACTAATTGTTCTTCATGCTAAATTATGTCCATCATCATTTTTACCAATAACAGAGGAATTGCAGTATAGCACTCAAAGTGAATGCATACAATGCTTCTAACCACCGGTGGTGGAATAGACTGATGAATTCATTCTAAAGTAACCAGGGGATTTTATGCTATGTTTTAAATTGAAAATACATACATTCCAAGTCATGAACAAAGGAATGAAGGCTATATCCAAGGAGGGTAGAAGGGTGAAGGGCAACTTGGCTGTAGAAACTTGAAAATATGTGACCCGCTACAAGAAGACCAGCAACAAGTTGGCCCGGCACAAGTTGTGTAAACAAAGAAAAATTGAAATCGTGAAGAAGCCACTCCATGTTTCAAATAACAGTATTGGGGGTCTTAAAACCATAAACTTTGTATTTGAATTTTATCAACTGCATAATAATCCAATCCCCTTTCTCCGCATAGCCTGGCAGTTTTGAAAAAGACTGATAGAAAAAAACATATGAGCAAATCAGAGAGACGCCAGTGGGAGAGTAGAGGGAGAGCATGCCAACTTACCGCAGCGCATTACCGATAGTGAAATAAAACCTGCGACTTGAGGTCCGTCAGTAGCAGAAGGATCTCCTTTGTCAGGAACGTCAGCAGTCAGACTCAAGGAGGATCGAATACTTCCATAGAGTTTCCCAGGAGCGGCCAGTGTCTGTGGAGTTAAGAATGACGTGTTCCAACTGATGCCAATCCTGACCGTCTCTGACTGACTGACTGACTGACTGACTGACAGATCCCGAGTATTGTGAGTACCATACATATTCGCCTTATTCACTCGTCGCACTGCGCTAAGAGACGCTATCCTGGTATACAACATTTTGATTTCCTGTTTTGATTTTGTTGGGAAGATCCATGGTAAAACCCGGAGCGGACTTTTGAATGTACTTTTTGTTGATAAGGAAAACACTGGATTGAACTGAACTGTGGGGAAAACCGGGGCGGACTATTACTTTGAGGGATTGCACTGAATACTATTGCCATACACATACATGCCTGTATATTGCTCACTGGTTGATTATTATACTGTTGAACGTTACGTTAGTGTTCATTCGAAGTCACATACAGGGATTACAAACAGTTTTTTCATGCTAGGTGCTATGGCTATACCTTACATTGTTCTTAGTTATCTTAGTATTGTCGTTTTAAAATGCAAATGATATGCACATCGAAACTTATGTTAGATCAGATGATCATATTATAAGGGTAATGGAAGGTTTACATATGGTAATGTGAGCATCTGCTATTAATTTGAATAACACACCAACCTGATGATGTGCTTGAATAATGTGTGAATAACACACCTGTGGGTGAATAACACACCTTCGGTGCATGAATAACACACCCACGGGTGAATAACACACCTTTGGGCGCATGAATAAAGTGTTAACTGTGATGCTAATGTGCCTGTTAGCATGACCCATGATCTGAAACAAGGGTTTTCTTTGTTTTCCTTTTTCAGAATTGGCAAAAACACTCTGACTGACATAATCAAACACGGATCCCCATCCCACTGCAGCACAGAGTGACAGAATTTATTTTGTTTTATTTAATATTAGAAATAAGTATCTACATTTGCTACTTCTAACTCTAAAGTATATTACCTTTCTTGTTTTTCCATTTTTATTCAGGGGCTTTTTGTAACAAAAGAATTTCCATTTCCATTTGATAACCATTGTACAAACTACTACAATAGTTTCTGTCATGCAGGCTAACAGATACCAGATGTCACTGATAGCTAAACCAGTAGGAGGTTGGACTTATGTAAATGAGATACAATGAGCAGCACTTTGTTACCTGGCTCCCCTGGTAGGTGAGAATCTTTCAGGCTGGATTTCTCACTAAACTAGTTTGACGAGTGCCTACATTCAAATGGCCACATCTTCTTTAAATATTTCCAGGTTTCCATGTGGTAGACATCGTTGGAAAGCTTAGAAACTACACTTTCAGAGTCTGTAAATAACTTAAAATGCCCCCGGGAGACTTGTTGCTGTTTTTTTCGTGGCTGGTCACATATTTGACCTCTCATCCAAGGAGCTTCTTCAGTTCTATTTGTCAGTGGCTGTTTAGTTGGCCCAGCGTATATACAGTATATTTAGACACATACACTACTCACAAAAAGTTAGGGATATTTGGCTTTCGGATGAAATTTATGGAAAATGTAAAAAGTTGCCGCTACAGTGATATTAGATCATGAAAGTAGGGCATTGAAATAGAAGCATGCAATGATGATTTCCGCATCTCAAACAATTTATTGAAAGAAAAGCCAACAACAGTAGTGGGTATACCAGTGTCTCAATAACTTGTTGTTAGCTTTGAAGCTCGGTTCTTTATTGGAAGCTCAAGAATGGTCCGGAGAAGTCTTCAGTTCACAGTCAAAGTATTTATTGTAGGAAGGCTATATCCAAGGAGGGTAGAAGGGTGAAGGGCAACTTGGCTGTAGAAACTTGAAAATATGTGACCCGCCACAAGAAGACCAGCAACAAGTTGGCCTGGCACAAGTTGTGTAAACAAAGAAAAATTGAAATCGTGAAGAAGCCACTCCATGTTTCAAATAACAGTATTGGGGGTCTTAAAACCATAAACTTTGTATTTGAATTTTATCAACTGCATAATAATCCAATCCCCTTTCTCTGCATAGCCTGGCAGTTTTGAAAAAGACTGATAGAAAAAAACATATGAGCAAATCAGAGAGACGCCAGTGGGAGAGTAGAGGGAGAGCATGCCAACTTACCGCAGCGCATTACCGATAGTGAAATAAAACCCGCGACTTGAGGTCCGTCGGTAGCAGAAGGATCTCCTTTGTCAGGAACGTCAGCAGTCGGACTCAAGGAGGATCGAATACTTCCATAGAGTTTCCCAGGAGCGGCCAGTGTCTGTGGAGTTAAGAATGACGTGTTCCAACTGATGCCAATCCTGACCGCCTCTGACTGACTGACTGACTGACTGACTGACTGACTGACTGACTGACTGACAGATCCCGAGTATTGTGAGTACCATACATATTCGCCTTATTCACTCGTCGCACTGCGCTAAGAGACGCACAGGTAAAGCGATGCAGCGCTGGACTCAGACTGACAGAGCTCCCTCAGGATCTCAGCCAGAATGAGCGCCGTTCACAGACAATCGTTCACATTTAAGGAGTTGGGATTGACCAGCCCCGTACATTAATCAGTTCAGGACATTCTAGACATCTTCAAGTACTAGCCTCTAACCATGTGATAAGTAATCCATATGTGTGTCTGTGTGTTGTGTCAGGTGTGAAGATAATATTGGCAGACATCGTAAATAAGGAGGAGAGGTGCCATGAACATCTTGTTTGCCACTACTGATTGTCTCTGGGGACATGATATTTATGACTCAGGGCTAAGAGTCAGGCCTTCTATCACAGTGACAAGATGTTTTTGTATGCCAGAGCACAAAACAGGATGTTAGAGTGTTAAACAAGATGTTCCCCATAACATTGTCATGTACCCTTGAGCATCAATTACAGCTTGACAACAACGCCTCTTGCTGTTCACAAGTCGACTTATTGTTTGCTGAGGCATGGCATCCCACTCTTCTTGAAGGGCAGCCAGGTCATTGAGGTTCTTGGGTACAGAGTCACAAGCCTCTACACAGTGATGCAGCTGATCCCATAGGTTTTCTATGGAATTCAGGTCTGGGGAAAGTGCAGGCCACTCCATTTGGTTTAGTGCGTGTGCGGCGACTGTGCATGCAGCCTGTCGCAGTTGCTTCTGTTTCTTTTTCTTAGTTTTACAAATCCTTTTGCTCTAATTTTTATTAAATTTCTGCAACTTTATGACTATCATTTTGAAGCTGTGCCCTCTCCAAACATGTTGGCTCAGAGAGTTCTGGTTTGTTTTTTCACTTTGAAACTATTACTCTCACTGGGACACAGCACCGATGTGCAGCGCATTGTTTACTCCAGAGATCAGCTGATCACGCTGAGGCTGGCCAGCTTGTTGGTCAGAACAACAGAGATCCCCGCTGAAATCTGGAGAAAAACACACAGAGGATGCAGGGGAGGACAGAAACAGCAGAGGAAAAGAGCTGGGTCGAGACAACAGAGGCTTATTGAGAAGAGGAGATATAAGTCGTGTCTCCCTTCTCTCATCATGGGCAACATGAGGTCGCTCATCCTCCCTCTGACTCCTCTGCTGTCTGTCCTGGACAACCATCATCATCCACTCCCCACTCCTCCCTCCTTCTCCTTCTACCCCCCCCCCCCCCCCCCATCTTCCTGTGTGAGCTCTCCTCACACCTCCTCAGACTGCCAGACTAACTTCACTCACCAACCAGAGGACTACACCACACCTACCCCACCTGTCACCTCCACAGTGTGCTTTACTGCTGACCAGGTGAGAAGACAGCTGATGAGACTCCACTCTAACAAAGCTCCAGGCCCTGATGGCGTCAGCCCTAGGGTGCTCAAAGCCTGTGCCCCCCAGCTGTGTGGAGTTCTTCAACATGTCTTCAACATGAGCCTAAGTCTCCAGAGGGTCCCCATGCTGTGGAAGATGTCGTGCCTCGTCCCTGTGCCAAAGACATCATGGCTCAGGACCTCAAAGGACTACAGACCTGTGGCACTGACCTCCCACATTATGAAAACTCTGGAGAGACTCGTCCTGGAGCAGCTCCGGCCCATGGTCAAGCCACTGTTGGACCCCCTCCAGTTTGCCTATCAGCCCCAACTTGGAGTTGAGGACGCCATCATCTACCTGCTCAACCGTATCTACGCCCAACTGGACAAGCCGGCGAGCACTGTGAGGATCATGTTTTTTGACTTCTCCAGGGCATTCAACACCATTTGTCCAGCTCTACTGGGTGACCAGCTGATAACGATGCAGGTGGACGCCCCCCAAGTGTCCTGGATTGTGGACTACCTGACTGGCAGACCACAGTGGTCAGCAACACTGGGGCCCCACAGGGAACTGTTCTCTCTCCCTTCCTCTTCACCCTCTACACCACAGACTTCAACTATTGCACAGAGACCTGCCATCTTCAGAAGTTTTCTGATGACTTTGCATTAGTTGGATGTATCAGCAAGGGCGATGAGGATGAGTACAGGGCTATTGTGGACAACTTTGTCACATGGTGTAAGCAGAACCATTTGCAACTAAATGTGGCAAAGACTAAAGAACTGGTAGTGGACCCGAGGAGAGCCGAGGCACCTGTGACCCCTGTTTTCATCCAGGGGGTTGGTGTGGACATTGTGGAGGATTACAAGTACCTGGGGGTACACATTAACAATAAACTGGACTGGGCAAAGAACACACTTCTCTACAGGAAGGACCAGAGTTGCCACTATTTTCTGAGACAACTGAGGTCCTTCAACATCTGCCGGACTATGCTCAGGATTTTTTATGAGTCTGTGGTGGCAAATGCTATGCTGTTGCGTGGTGGGGCAGCAGGCTGAGGATGGCAGATGCCAACAGACTCAACAAACTGAACCACAAGGCCAGTGACGTCGTGAGGATGGAGTGTGACTCTTACGGTGGTGTCAGAGAGGAGGATGCTGAATAAGCTATGGACTATCATGGACAACGTCTCACACCCACTTCATGATGTGCTGGCCAGGCACAGGAGCACGTTCGGCGAAAGACTCATACCACCAAAACACAGGACTGAAGCTACCGGAAATCATTCCTGCCTGTGGCCACCTACACAACTCCTCCCTCTGAATGGCCCTTGGACTTTGACTTTCACTGTCTGTTCTGATGTATATTTTACAATTTAAATTTTTGCACACCCAATTCAATTTTGCACATTCAATGTTCAGTATATATAGTAATTCTAATATATATTTTCCATTTCAATTTTGCACATCCAACTTCAATTTTTTGCACATCCAATTGCTCAGTATATATATTTGTTTTATTGTTGTACATTTTATTGTGTTGTATATTTGTTATTTACATATATCCTTAGTATTAATATTCTGTTTTTTTATATTGCCTTTATATATATTTCTTTCTAATTTTATTCTAATTCTATAATTCTATCTTGTATGGAGCACTGTTACAAAAAACAATTTCCCCTCGGGGATCAATAAAGGAATCTGAATCTGAATCTGAATCTGAATCTGAATCTGAATTTGAGGTACCCCAGTCTCCAGCAGCTGTTCCCTAATGATGCGACCTCGAATGCTGGAGCATTGTCATCAATGAAGATGAAATTAGAAGAAGAAGAAGAATCCTCCATTGATCATACACACAACATGCATAGTTACAGAGGGGAACTGCACACGCCATGCTTAAGTGAAATTAGGCCTGTGTTGTTCATGGAGGGGTGCAATCACTGGATTAATAATGTTATCCAGGTAGTATGGGCTTGTCACTGTACCATTCACAAAGTGTAGGACAGTACTGTATTGAGTAGACACACCTTCCCGCACTGTAACACCACCACCACCACCAAAGGCTCATCAGATGACAACAGTGGCTGATGCAAAGCACTCTCCTTGACGTCTATAACATTGTTGGTGGCCATCATTTCTGCTCAATGTGAATTGACTTTCATCAGAGAACAGCACTGAGGCCCACTGGTTCCTTGTCCAGCATAAATGCTCCCTAGCCCATGCAAGACGATGATGCCAATGCCTGGTGGCGTGGTCAGGTACCCTTGCAGGTTGTCTAGCACGCAGACCACGCTGATGTAAATGGTTGGTGGCCTGACATGACACTTGGGTGCCTCTCACCTCCCTTACATGTGCATGGAGTGCCATTCATCATCCAGTTCCGCAGGGCAGTATTCACAATGAAGTGGTCATCAGTGTGGGATGCGGCCAAAGGACGTCCACTTCTGTGCCTTTTTGTGATTCTTCCAGTCTTTCTATATCTCTGTTGCAACCTGCTGATGACACTCTGTGACACTCTAAGCTCATAAGCTCAGTGGCCACACTCTTGGCATTCTCTCAATAAGCTTCATGAGGTAGTCACCTGAAATGGTTTTTAATTAACGGGTGTGCCTTGTCAAGAGTTGGTTTCTGGACTTTATTGCCTTCGTAATGTGTTTGAGACCCATCAGTTGTGCTGTGCAGAGGTAAGTTGGTATAAAGGTCTATACAGTGAATAGCCCTTTTTGACTACTGCTCTAATCCATATTATGGCAAGAAACACTCACCTTAGTAAAGAGAAATGCAGAAATCCTAAAGTGCAGTCACAAAGACCATCAAACGCTATGATGAAACTGGCTCTCCTGAGGACCTCCACAGCAAAGGAAGACCAAGAGCTACTTCTGCTGCAGAGTATAAGTATAAGTTACCAGCCTCAGAAACCGCAAATTAACAGCACCTCAGATTAGAGCCCACATAAATGATTCACAGAGTTCAGATAGCAGACACATCTTATCATCAACTGTTCAGAGGAGACTTCGTGAATCAAGCCTTCATGGTCAAATTGCTGCAAAGAAACCACTTGTGAGGGTGAAGAAGGAGAAGAAGAAGAGAATTGCCTCCGGCCAAGAAACACAAGGAATGGACATTAGACCAGTAGAAATCTGTCGGTTGTCTGTCTGTTGGTCTGATGAGTACAAATGTCAGATTTTTGGCTCCACCCACCATGTCTTTGTGAGATGCAGAAAAGGTGAGCAGATGGTTTCTACATGTGTGGTTCCCATTGTGAAGCATGGAGGAGGAGGTGTGATATTGTAGCAGTGCTTTGCTGGTGACACTGTTGGTGATTTATTCACAATTCAAGGCACACTTAGCCAGTGTGGCTACCACAGCATTCTGCAGCGACATCTGGTTTACACTTAGTGGGACCATCATTTGTTTTTCAACAGGACAATGACCCAAACACACCTCCAGGCAATGTAAGGGCCATTTGACCAAGAAAGAGAGCAATGGAGTGGTGTGTCACATGACCTGGCCTCCACAATGTGTGGTACTGGTACTGTGTGTGTGTGTGTGTGTGTGTGTGTGTGTGTGTGTGTGTGTGTGTGTGTATATTAGTGCTGTCAGGCGATTAAAAAAATTAATCTAATTAATTACAGGATTTGTAATTAATTAATCTAATTAATCACATTTTAATCTCATATCTGCTAAAGGTCCCCAAATAAAGAATTTGAATTCTAGGACATTACAATTCACTGACATTCACATTACAGCTGGTGAATTCTTTTCATCACTGTAGTTCTCGGTAGTAGCTGGAAATTAGAGTCAGATGACGCTATCTGAAACGCCTCTTTTAGGCCCTCGTCTTCCACGATTGAAATCGGCCTGCAATCAGCAGCAACCCACTTTACGATTGAGTTTGTCAGTTTTTCTGTCGTGGCTTTGCTCATTCGTTTTCCTAACTCAGCAAGTGTGGGTTGGCGGAGTGAGCTCACGGTAGCACTAGCGGCACTAGCAGCAACTACATGTTTAGCGTTTAAATGATAATTCAGGCCGGTTATCTCAGGGAGCCAGTGAAGATAACAGCTGTTTTGGTTCAGGCCGACACAGCAATTTTCCGTCTGTCTTTGAGTCTCTCTGAGTCTCCCGGTGGCTTTATTTCAGCCGAGCCGAGCTGACAACTTCTCCAAGTTGGCATCCATCCTGCAAAGGAGTTCAGGAATCGCATCCAGCCTGCGATTTTGATCCAGAATCGCATCCTGTTGTGACGGAGCTCACATATCGCTTGAGTCTGAGTGTTGAGTCAGGGAGGGAGCGAGAGAAAAAGCATTCGCCTTTGTTGAGAGCCAGAAGAAGACTGTGACCAGTGGCCTAAGCTTAGTGGAAAATTACCAAAAGGACATGCATACGTAAAAGTGGCACATGCACTGGTCTAACATGTTGTGTGTAAAAGGATGTGTGCAATAAAGGAGGGATTAAGAGACAGGCATATAAAATAGTAGAAAACAGGGCTCTTCTTCCTTACTGTCTTCAACTTCAAGCCAACTCATGAGAAGGAGAATATGAGGAGCCTGACAGCAGAAAGGAGGACTTAGAAAAACTACAGTCAATTCGTGGGTTTCTGTTGTGGTTTGTATGCTTTGGGCTGTTATTTTGGTAGGTTCATGGACTTTTATTTTGGTGACACTGGTTCCTGGCTGGGTTGTTGTGGGCTAACTTGTCACCTGCTCTTCCTGAGGCACCCTTCCCCCCTGCTGCGCTGAGGAGTGATTGAACACACCTGTTCCTGCTTTACATCAGTGTCCCTTCTTAAGGCCTGCAGAGACACTCCTCAGCGCCAGAGTATCCTGATAGCTTGCGTGGTATCTGCTGGCTTGGTTTTTTCTTGTGAAAAGTTGATATTCCCTCTCTCGTGACAACTGCTGAATTTGTGTCTAACTCGTGTCTCTCCTCTTCTTTTCCAGTGCCTCCCGTCTACCACACAGCCCAGCACTCTCCAGCCCTTTTGGATTTTTTTGTACTTGTTTGTGCACTCCCTGCCCCTGTTGAAAATAAATCTTTGTTCTACCTTTTCCGTTTCCGCTCCTGGGTTCTGTTTCGTGCACACACGTCACAGAATACTCTGGCCAACCCCTTCGCCACACGCCCTCCTGTGGTTCCTCCGCCTCCCCTCTCCTCAGTTCCGTCCGAGTATCACGACCTGGCTCCGGTGTTTAGTAAAGAGCTAGCCCTTTCCCTTCCCCCACATCGTCCCTATGATTGCTCTATAGACCTCCTCCCGGGAGTGCCCCTTCCCTCCAGTCGTCTGTACAACCTGTCTCGCCCGGAGAAGAAGGCTATGGAGTCCTACATCCAAGACTCACTGGCTTCGGGTATCATCCGCCCCTCGTCCTCGCCCTTGGGGGCAGGTTTCTTTTTTGTGAAAAAGAAAGACTCCTCCCTATGCCCCTGTATTGACTTTCGTGGTCTAAACGACATCACCATCAAGGATAAGTACTCTCTCGCCCTCATCGACCCCTCTTTCGAGCCCCTGTGTTCCGCTACCATCTTCACCAAGCTCGACCTCAGGAACGCCTACCATCTCATCCGGATTAAAGAGGGGGATGAGTGGAAAACAGCTTTCAACACCCCCCTGGGCCATTTTGAATACTTGCCATTTGGACTCACTAATGCCCCCCCCGGTTTTCCAGGCCCTCATCAATGATGTGCTGCGTGACATGCTAAACAGGTTTGTGTTTGTTTACCTTGATGACATTTTGATTTTTTCCCGCACCCTGGAAGAACACAGACAGCATGTTCGTCTTGTTCTCCAGAGGCTTCTTGAGAACTTGGGCCAACTTCAACCAGACCCAGCTAAGATTCAAGCAGTTACCGATTGGCCCATCCCTACCACCCGCAAGGAGCTCCAGAGATTCCTCGGTTTTGCCAATTTCTACAGGAGGTTCATTAGGGACTACAGCAAGGTGGCAGCCCCCCTGACCAAACTCACATCCACTACCTCCCCCTTCCGGTGGTCTCTGGAGGCTCAGCAAGCCTTCACCCGGCTTAAGGAGTTATTCACCTCAGCCCCCGTCCTAAAGCACCCTGACTCCTCTCTGCAGTTTGTGGTGGAGGTGGATGCCTCCGACACGGGACCTGGTGCTGTGTTGTCGCAAAGAGATCCTCAAACTAACAAACTTCACCCCTGTGCTTTTTTTTCCCGTCGTCTGTCTCAAGCAGAGAGGAATTACGACGTGGGTAACAGAGAGTTGCTGGCTGTGGTGTGGGCTTTGCAAGAGTGGAGGCACTGGCTGGAGGGCACTTCTGTTCCTTTTCTGATATGGACAGATCACAAGAATTTGGCCTATCTTCGTTCCGCCAAGAGGCTTAATTCCCGCCAGGCCAGATGGGCGCTGTTCCTGAGCCGTTTCAATTTTACCCTGTCCTACCGCCCAGGTTCACGTAACACAAAGCCAGACGCCTTGTCACGGCTTCACGCCCCTCCCTTGGACTCGGAGAGTCCTGATCTCATCCTCCCTCCTTCCTGCTTTGTAGGCATGGCATCCTGGGAGATCGAGTCCATCGTCAAGGAGGCTCAAGTACAGCAGCCAGATCCCGGTACAGGACCCCCCAACCGGAGGTTTGTTCCGGATTCTGTCCGGTCCCAGGTCCTCCAGTGGGCTCACTCGTCACTTCCACAGGACCCTTGCATTCCTCCGCCAGAGTTTCTGGTGGCCTCAGATGTACCGGGACACACGGGAATTCGTCGCCGCCTGCTCTGTCTGTGCCCGTGATAAGACATCTCATCAGCCCCCAGCGGGACTGTTACGCCCATTACCCGTGCCTAGTCGTCCCTGGTCCCACATCGCCCTGGATTTTGTGACCGGACTACCCCCGTCTGAAGGTAACACAGTAATTCTCACAATCATTGATCGTTTTTCCAAGTCAGTTCATTACGTGCCCCTCCCTAAGTTACCTTCTGCCCTAGAGACTGCTCACCTCCTCTCTGTCCATGTATTCAAGTTGCATGGTCTCCCTCTCGATGTGGTGTCTGACCGGGGTCCCCAGTTTGCCTCTCAAGTCTGGCGAGAGTTCTGCAGGGCTGTGGGGGCCACCGCTAGTCTCTCCTCTGGTTATCACCCCCAGACTAACGGCCAGACAGAGCGGGCCAACCAGAGTCTGGAGGCTGCCCTGCGTTGCGTTGCCGCCCATCATCCGGTTTCTTGGAGTTCACAGCTGCCTTGGATTGAGTACACTCATAACTCCCTCGTGTGCTCAGCCACAGGTATGTCTCCATTCATGTGCTGCTTGGGCTACCAACCACCCCTTTTCCCCGAGCAGGAGTCGACAGTAGCCATCCCTTCGGTCAGTGAGCATTTGAGGAGGTTGCGAGAGGTGTGGAAATCCGCCAGGGCGGCGCTCCTGCGTACTGCAGAGAAGAACAAGTGGCTTGCCGACACTCACCGTTCTACTGCTCCTGAGTATCGTCCGGGCCAGAAGGTGTGGTTGTCGTCGCGTGACCTTCCCCTGGACGTCGAGTCACGTAAGCTCTCTCCACGCATTTGAGATCCTACGGGTCATTAATCCTTCTGTTGTGAGACTCAAGTTGCCTGAGTCTATGAAGATTCACCCTTCGTTTCACGTGTCGCTGCTGAAGCCTGTCCACACCAGTGAGCTCTCCCCTCCAGCCGTCGCCCCGCCACCCCCCCGGTTGGTCGACGGTCACCCTGCTTTCACGGTGTCTCGGATTCTGGACGTCCGCCCCCGGGGTCGGGGGTTCCAGTACCTTGTGGACTGGAAGGGGTATGGTCCCGAGGAGCGGTCGTGGATTTCCAGGGGCCTGATTTTGGACAATTCTCTTCTCCGGGACTTCTATGCTGCTCATCCTGACAAGCCTGGTAGAACGCCTGGAGGCGTTCGTTGAGGGGGGGGGTACTGTTGTGGTTTGTATGCTTTGGGCTGTTATTTTGGTAGGTTCATGGACTTTTATTTTGGTGACACTGGTTCCTGGCTGGGTTGTTGTGGGCTAACTTGTCACCTGCTCTTCCTGAGGCACCCTTCCCCCCTGCTGCGCTGAGAAGTGATTGAACACACCTGTTCCTGCTTTACCATCAGTGTCCCTTCTTAAGGCCTGCAGAGACACTCCTCGGCGCCAGAGTATCCTGATAGCTTGCTTGGTATCTGCTGGCTTGGTTTTTTCTTGTGAAAAGTTGATATTCCCTCTCTCGTGACAACTGCTGAATTTGTGTCTAACTCGTGTCTCTCCTCTTCTTTTCCAGTGCCTCCCGTCTCCCACACAGCCCAGCACTCTCCAGCCCTTTTGGATTTTTTTGTACTTGTTTGTGCACTCCCTGCCCCTGTTGAAAATAAATCTTTGTTCTACCTTTTCCGTTTCCGCTCCTGGGTTCTGTTTCGTGCACACACGTCACAGGTTTCCACTCTTGTGCAGGAAGAGACAGATTGCACTGGCCAGATAACCAATCTCTCATCCTCTCTCAATTAGATGATTAATGTTTTTAATAGAGCTATATGCTCAAATTGTTGATTTATCTACAAATTGATCTTTGATTAATATTCACTAAGAGATTTAAATGAAAGAGATTATATATATTAGTGCTGTCAGTCAATTAAAATATTTAATTGCGATCTCATGAATGTCATAGTTAACTCGCGATTAATCGCAAATTAATCGCACATTTTTATCTATTCTACATGTCCTATTAATTATCATTTTAATACTCTTATCAACATGGAAAAGTGGATAGGCTTGCTTTGTTTTTATTTTATGAAAAACAACAACGTGTAGTGTTATATTTCACACTAACATTGTCACTTTGAGCAGTCATTCACATTTGAAGCAAAATCTCACACAATTTAACAATGTCAATAAACAGGTGATAAAAAAAAAAAAATACTTCGTTACAAAAAAGCCCCTTCAACAACCCTTTCTAAGGGATCAAAACAGGGTGATACAAGATAAAGTTACAAAGTGCACATCATTGTAAACTAAGACTCATGCTATAGTGTCGTTAAACCATGGCTTAAACTTTCCTTTCTTAAGTTTCCTTTGAACATATAAGCAGTCAGACTATAATGCTCTTCTTCTCTTCTTCTCCATTCAGACGTGCCTATTTTTGTTTTGTTTCCAGTTTACAGTTGGATCCTGTAGTTTTCCTAACATTACTAGCAGTGGCCACAGCTTATAAAAAACTACAAGTTCACTAGGTCACAAAGAACGTTAATCTCACAATAAAAAAAAAATGACGCCATTAAAAATTAATTTGTATTAACGCAATATTTTTGACAGCACTAATATATGTGTGTGTGTGTGTGTGTGTGTGTGTGTGTGTGTGTGTGTGTGTGTGTGTGTGTGTGTGTGTGTGTGTACAAACTGCAAATAAATAACATAAGTTAAAATTAATATGGAAGTGTTGGACGATCCTTTATTTTTATAGTTCTCTGATGGTAGTAAAATGTAGTCCCTTGTGTGACTAACATGTTTTAAAGGTTCCCTCAAGATTACTCTGGCCTAAAGAAATTAACAGACCCTTGGGGCTATCCCCAGCCACTAAATTTCATCCTAGCACCCATATCAATAGCCCAGATCATTTAGAGGAGAGTCGCCATTAATTGGTGTGGCTGATATGATGATCCTGACTCAAAGACAATTCATTCAGGTTTAGTATCAGAGGGAGCAGGTTAGGTACCCAGATGCAGGTAGTTGGAAACTAGACATGTCTCCTTGACACCACCTTAAATAGTTCTCAGTCATAGCATATTCGGGTAAAACTCTATAGGACTGGGAATCGGACCCTTTAAGTGGAGAGCTGGCCTAGTACTTCATGTACAGAGGTGACTTGGGATCTTAATAAGCTGTATGTCCATTTCTATCTCCCTGTTTTTGGAATTGTGTGTAAGTGCATTGAGAGCAACTTAAAAACACTGTGTAAGAGTATGAACAGTATGTATACACATATATGACCACTAAAGCTAATTCTGATTCTGACCCATTTGATTCCTGGTTTGTATGACATCACACATTGAGATGCTCACTCATTCAGTGCATTCTTGTAAGAGATCTTTTCATCTTGTCATTTCTCAGATGCTCACCCACCAACATGTGAGGCCCACCCCAGCAACTACTTCTCTAACCCAAGCTACCATACTCTCACCCAGTGCATCAGCTCCCCACATGTTAACAATGGTCCATATGGAAAGGTATGGATGTGGACTTTTTGAGACTCTACGGGGGCAAACAAATGGCAAAGTAAGAATTAAATATGGAATATGTCTATTAATGTATGTTCTAACAACTGATGTTTGCCCCTGTTTTCAGATTAAAAGCAACCAGCTGTTTGTGAACTTGAAGAATGTGGATCATAGAAAAAGGGCACCTCTGGTTGATCACACTGGCACACTGTCTGCAGACTGGAAACAAGCCAACTGCTTCAGTGAACTGGGTGAGACATGGAATGCACTGTAGAGTACTCAGCAGCATTAATGCTGCAAGTTGGTATCTTTGTGGATTGTTGGCTTTAAATGGCAATGAATCTTTATCCCACTAGTCCACATGAACAACTGATGATATAACTGAAGATTTTTTGTTTCTATTTTTGTTTATGTGATTTTGTGTCATAGACACTTGATACTGAATATGGTTTTCCTCAAGAACCATTCTGGCCTATTCAATTTTTATGCATGCTTCCTCTGGGAGCAAGAAAAGAACAGAATCAATCATCATAATGTTAAATGCAGAGGACACAGATAACACATATATATCTCTGGTAGACCTGATGACCCTAGTTCTTTGGCTGATTTAATTGTCTCATTGATATCAGTATTCGAATGAATTAAAAAAACTATTTTCAAATGAAATGACAAAGAAACAAAGTGTGTGATTGAAAGCACAAAGAGTTATCTCTCTTTGCAGTGTTTTAGCTGTCTGGTCAAAGAGATTAGCACAGTTAAAAGAGTCTTTCAAGGTCCTAGGTGCATTGCTAAAGTAAGAGAACTCACAATGACACTGAAATGATGATACACACTGCTAATAGGAGGAAATACTTTATAGTTTTATTTATAGTTATATATTTATTGTCAGCACAAGCAACATTAACTTGCAGCCCACAATCCCTGTGCTTGTGTGTGGTGATGTGTAGCTATCTGAAACATCTTACTGGCACTTGCATTTTAATTAGTGTGGATTACTTTGAAAGGCAGACTTTCTCTAAAACCTAATCTTGTCACAATAGTCATTCCACCATTCACAGACCATCCTTATTTAAAATTTTCTTCACACCAGGAGCATGTGGAGTTGACAGAAGATACATTGGGAAATCCTTACACAGTAGGTCCTAGAATTATATAAATAAATGCTAACCTGCTCAGTTTAATGCTGGAATTCACCTCTCACTGGCTCCTCTTTCTATGCCATCCAGATCTGGTGAAGGGTACACTCTATCATGCCAGCTCCTGTTCCCTTAGCTCTGAAAACCCCTACGCTACAATAAAGGACCCTCCCCTGCTGATAGCCAAAAACACAGATTGCGGCTATGTTGAAATGAAATCACCGGCCAGACGGGATTCACCATATGCTGAGATCAGCAACAGCAGCTCCACCAATAACCGGAATGTCTATGAAGTTGGTGAGGATGTTAAGCTTACATTTTATGTTTTTCATTGTGAATTCTTTACAGTGCAGAATGCTTTTGTTGCATTAATTATATGGTGTATTATGAATATCTAATTCACTGGCAATAGGAGTAAAATCTCAGTATTATAGTATAGGTAATTTCACACCAGAATATTGATATATACCAAGATGTACTAGAGTAACTTTTCTGGAAATTAAACTGAGAGCATGTTCATAGATAAAGTAACCAGATGTGAATGTTTTAATTTTGTGAAATTTATTGAAATAAATATCTGAGAAATAAATGTACTTCACATCACATTGATACCAAAACTGGATAATGATAATAATATAGCAATAATTTTATTTGTATACCACTTTTCAAGCTATGATCACAGTGCTTTCCATAGACAGCATTAAAGAAATCAAAGAAAAGAAAAAACACTAGAAAATCAAAATACACCAAACTGTATAAACAATTTTATAAAGAAATCATCCAAAATGTAGACCGAGTGAAACTATCACAATAAAGTTAAAATCAGGTGGTTCCCTAACAGAGGTCTATTGTATATTATTATTATTGTCAGACAAAAAAAGGCAGGTCTGTCAAAATGTATCAGGATTTAAAAGCAGAATCAATTTCAGCAGATCCAATAATAATTTGAAGACTGTCCCAAACTGAGATGCCAGTGCAGCTAAGGCTTGATCACCCTTTGATTTTAACCTGTGTTCTGAAACAGCTAGTAGGCCCAACTCAGCAAATCTAAGGGGCCTTTTTGGATAGTAAGGAGTTTTTAGTTCACTCATGTATGCTGGTGCCTGGCCATGTAAAGGCATGTAATTGAGGATTATGGTTTCAAAATGGATAATAAAAGAAAATTAGTACCAGCGCATGGATGTTTGGACTAGAAATCTGACTGCGGAGCTCTGCACAGTTGAGCTACATCTCAAGCACTGGGGCATGTTAAGACAACATTACAGTATTCCAGGTATGAGGAAATAAAAACATCAATGATTTTCTCTCTATTTTAAGGTAAGATAACAAAATAACATTGCTCACTTTAGTTAGCTAAGCTCACTTTTGATTTTAACACCCAGGGCCCGTATTCACAAAGCATCCTAAGGCTAAAAGTAGCTCTTAGTGATGTCATTCTTAGAAAAGATAAGATTTTTCTTAGAATTTTCCCTTGGCAAGATAAAAGTTATTCACAAAACGTCTTAGGTCTTAAGAGAGCTCCTAAGGTGAAAAACTGTTAGGAGGAGGGAAAAGGTCTTTTAAGAAGCCTTAGTGTCTTAAACAGAAGAGATGGTGGAAAGACTAAGAGGAAGGAGAGATATTCTCTGTACGTTAAATGACAGCGATTTAATAACACGCTACTGGCTAGATCGTGCAGGGATAATGTTTGTGGTTGACCTCATCAGGGATGAGCTTACTTGTCCCACCCAGCACAGTAACGCAATAACACCTGAGATGAAAGACATCACAACATAGCGATACCTGGCCACAGGTAAAATGCAACAGTGTAGCAGTGATGACTGTCACAACCAATCTCCACTCTCGCTTGGAATTCCAGCAGGTACCAGCACTTTTCACACTCGTCGCTCGTGCATAAAAGGAGAGGGAACAACACATTGATCTGCCGGGCAATGTGCTCCCAAGTCTGCCTCTTCCCTTGGGCTGTGATCCCAGGACCCAATTTCCCTCTTAATACTGTTTTATTTTCATCCACGTGGCTGTGCCAACAGCAGGCACTGCTCTTGTGATCAGTTTGGCTTTCTTGTCCAGTCCAAATTATATGATCGGTTGATTTTACTGTCTATTCAGTACTGGGAGCACGGAGCGCTTTTTCTATTTTTTTTTTTTTTGTCTTTTTCCCTTTTTGTAACAACCAATCACAGCTTTTAGAAGACTGCATCATAGCTAGCAATGGGGTCAACCACACCTCCTGGCTAAGAAAAAAGTTTCTGTACCCTCCTTGCTCAGAGTTGCTCTCAGACACTTCCTGAATCACTCTTAAACTGAGATTCCATCCATCCATCCATTTTCTGTACCGACTATCCCTTTCTGTACCGACTATCCCTTTCGGGGTTGCAGGGGGGCTGGAGCCTATCCCAGCTGTCAATGGGCGAGAGGCATAATCGGTCGCCAGTCGATTGCAGGGCAACACACAGAACCACACAACCATTCACGCTCACACTCATACCTAAGGACAATTTAGAGTCACCAATTAACCTAATGAGCATGTTTTTGGTCTGTGGGAAGCCGGAGTGCCCAGAGAAAACCCACGCATGCACAGGAAGACCTGTGTGTGCGAGAACCCACGCATGCACAGGAAGACCTGTGCATGCGAGAACCCACGCATGCACAGGAAGACCTTTGCAAGAACATGCAAACTTCACACAGAAAGGCCCTGCCTGACCCAGGGATTGAACCAGCGACCTTCTTGCTGTGAGGCACGCGCACTACCTGCTGCACCAACATGCCGCCCTAAGCTGAGATTCCTTGCTAGGAATTTTAAGGCTGTTAGGTCTTACAGTCTTAGAGGACTCTAAGAAGCTTTGTGAATAAGGAAACGAAAAAATACGCTCTACGCTCTTAGTAATGAATGGACAGTAAAATCAACTGATCATATAACTTGGACTGTATTAAGAAATGTGTAATCGTGACTTTAATCTTATGTCATGATGATGAAACTCAGCAAAATTAAATTAATTGTGACACAGCTTCAAAATGTTTGAATGTACATCATTCAAATGCCGGTTATATTGATTTGCTGCTAATTTTACTACTTAATGTATTTGATATTAATGGTGGACGCAGACTCAGCTGCAATTCCTGTGATTGCTGGCATCCTTATAAAAAGCGGTTTGATTTGGCAGAATGAGCAAAACAATGTACGAAATGGATAAAAAGCGAACAAGAAAGCCGAACTGGACACAAGAGCAGTGCCTGCTGTTGGCACAGCTTGTGGATGAAAATAAAACAGTATTAAGAGGGAAATTATGTCCCGTGATCACAGCCCAAGGGAAGAGGCAGCCTTGGGAGCGCATTGCCCAGCAGAGCAATGCGTCGTTCCCTCTCTTTTTACGCAAGAGCGACAAGTGTGAGAAGCGCTGGTACGTGCTGCAATTACCTAAGATGAATAACTTTTATCTTACCAGGGGAAAATTCTAAGAATAATCTTAGAATGTGTGAATACGGGCCCTGGTATTTATGTCTAAAATTGATTTAATGTCCGAAAGTCCTTAGTCTTAGCAACAACATGCTTCTAGAAATCTTTGATCTGTATGTCAAATTTCTTTCTTCCCACATTCATTTTTCAGCATTTAGATCCATGTGTAATTCTACCAGAGCATGTCACGCTATTGCTATCACCCCTATATTGCACTCTATTAATAACTGCCTTTACATGATGCATCCACCATTATCTTGAAATTGTTGTAACAATACACAACTCTTTGTTAATATATCTACTACCCATTATTGTAGAATGTATACTAGCATATCTTTGGTTTAATTCTTGTATCCTTTCCTAACATAATATAATGTGGTGTATTGGAACCGAAGTCTCAAGCCACATGGCCCAAAATCAAAAATTTCTGTTGTGTTCAATTGTTCAGACAAAGCTTCTTGATGGTGTTCAATGAAAATCAGCAGGAGTCAGGATTCTGGGTAGCAAAGACTTTAATGCCAGGCAAGAAAAGAGAACTTGTTCAAAATGCGCACAGGCACACTAGAAGAGTTCTGATCTGAAATGTCTGGTTTTCTGTGTTTTATACAGTTTGGTTATGTGGTTATCCACGCCTCTAGAGTCTCCCCTAGGTGTTTTCCTAAGTCAGCTGTTCTTCCTTGGTTTTCCCCTGTGTTCCCTGTTTGCTGCTTTGCCAGCATGAGGTCATCCTTGGGTCATGCCTTTTTTTATTTTCTCACTTTCTGTTTCAAATTACACCATTATTTCATAATCAACGTTGTCGATGATGTTTTTTTTTTAAATAATAATAATAATAATAAAAGAATAATAAAGCATAATAAAGAACAATATTTTCATTAAGCACACTAAAAGCATAATAGAGAACAATATTTTCATTAAGCACACTTTTGGATTACATTAAGATTATGGTGAGGTTACATGGACAATCAGTTCATTGATAGTTATAGTAAAACACATTGTTGAGGTTGAGAGGAAAGGGGAGGACCAAGAATGCAGAGAGTGTTTAACAAAGTTTATTGATTAAAAAAAAAAAAATCAACACCAAAAATCACCGTCAGGGAAAAATGCAGCACAGGCAGGCAAAAAAACAAAAATCACCGCTGGGGGAAAAAACTCAGCAACCAAAATTGAAGGGAACAAAAAAAAAAAAAAAACACCATTAGGGAAAACTGCAGCTCAGGCAGACAAAAAAACAAAAATCACCACTGGGGGAAAAAACTCAGCACATAAACAAAGAACAACAATTCACCGTTAGTGAAGACTAGCACAACTCACGTGAGCGAACCAAAAGCACAGGAAAAGACTACAGCGTCAGCTGGAGGAACGTGGCAGGGACAAGGAGATAACTCTGTGATAAGACACAAAGGGCAAGAGCGAGAATCATCTGGCACAGGAGTGTGGGAAGGCCAGCTTAAAAAAGGAGAGTCTTGATGAGGGATGATTAGAGTCAGGTGTGTCTAGAAGCCACTCACTTCAGAGGAGATCGGCCCTGCCCCTGCCTCACTCCATCCCTGCAGAGAAACAGAAGCAGAACCAGAGCAGAAAGAAAACACAGCCATAGCATACATGATTATGAGTTATAATAAGAGAGTACGTGATTATAAGTCTTAGCTTGTGACCTTAATGTGCTCCATTAGCCTACGTTTACACGTAGCAGGGTATTTTGGAAAACGGATAATTTGGCCTCTCGGTTTTCAAAAATAACATCGTGCACACAACATCGTTTTCAAGAATGTTGTCGTTTGCATGAACCCGGATAAATACGTAACTATGCCAAACCTATGGCTGCGAGTGTAAACATAGGTCGCTCACATGACGTTAAGTATTTTCAGTCGTATGTTGTGACGTTTCGGAACCTAAAATGCCGTTTAACACATAACCGGTGTTTTCAGAAATCTCCACTTTGGCCGGAGTTCTTAAAAATGATCGTTTTCCATGAAAAAAATCTCCATTCGCGTGTAAACGAGAGGCCAAACCGCATGAAAACATATGCGTTTTCCCTAAGTGTAAACATAGGCTTAGTTTCACAGAGTGCTCAGCATATGACTAGTGTATAATGCTTTCACATGACATTTCTTTATTTTCATCACATATCTGCTAGTAAATTATGCTACAATGACACATCCATGCCATGTTTCTGCCATTATAGAAATAAGAACAAGAGATAAACCCTGGAAAAGCAACTTTTAAGCAAAAAATAAAAACAAAAACTCACAAGAAACTGCTTTTAAAAAACATAGCAGCATAGTGATCCTCTCAAGCCTAAGACTATTATTCCAGTCTGTGGGAATTCTGTAAACAACAGCCTCCACTCCCTCTGTCGGCCATCTGGTCCTGACAGCACCCTAATATCCCTGCCCTCAATACACCTTCCAAAGTAGAATCCTCACTCTCCTAAACATGCATATCCATTTTTGAATATTCTTCTGAAAGAAATCCAGCTTCCTTCATGTCAGTGTAGCACTGTCTCTTCCACTTCGATGTAAATCTGAGGTTGGCTGGTCCCAAACTTCTGTGGCCCCTTTCAATCTCATACTCATCAATCCCTAGACCGTCTGACTGTATTTTCTTGATACAGTCATTCATTGTACACCCTGCTTTCTTTCCTTCTTTTAATCCAACTAGCCTGAGATTGTTTTGTCTGTTTTTGGTTTCCTGAGGCCTGTACCATAAAGCTGGATTACGGCTTAGCGAGATAACTTCAGGCTTAACCCTGGCTTTTCGGTACCATAAAGGTGGCTTACTTTCTATCGGACTACGTTGCCGTGGTAACCTATGCTGAACACCTAACCTGCTCCGGAGCAGGATAAGTTCAGGATAAGAGCTCAGCAGGTATAAAAGCCCCACCTACTGACCAATCAGTTCTCTTGGAAAATGGCCTGTCCGTTTTATGAGAACCCAGTGGATCTTGGTGCACAGCTTGTGCGAAGAGCACTCAGGCACGAGAGAATATTTAGAGATCGCTGTAATCCATTCGAATTGTCTGAACAATCACTGTACGAAAGGTACAGGTTTTCGGGAGAGGGGTTACAATACATCTGTCAGCTGCTGGGGCCTTACATCAGTAATGTAACGCAACGCAACCACGCGCTAACAGTCCT
This sequence comes from Chaetodon trifascialis, assembly GCF_039877785.1. NCBI lineage: Eukaryota > Metazoa > Chordata > Actinopteri > Chaetodontiformes > Chaetodontidae > Chaetodon > Chaetodon trifascialis. The sequence goes on from NC_092075.1 coordinate 24,314,080, forward strand.
GCAGACAGTGTGCATTGCACTGAGGTTTTTTGCCACAGGTAATATATTTCTTAGTGATGTTTGTAATTATTATGATGTCTTTAAATCCCTCGTTGGATGGGTTACAAGCAAGCCACAGATAAAATGCCATTAATCAGTTATTTGTTTAAGTAAATCATGGATTGATTCATTCATTCATAGGTACTTTTATGTATTCTGTTGGCGATGCCCAAAACCTCGGGAAAAACACAGTATGTAGAGCTATTCATAAAGTCGCGGGGGCCCTGACTGAGCTTGTCGATGCATTCGTGGTGTTTCCCGGCCACCTGCCCACGCAATGCATCAAAGAGGGCTTTTATGACATCGCAGGTAAGCAAGGTTGATGTGTAATTTGCATAATGTAGACTAAGCCCTGGGATGTTTGCCGTTGTATATTGTATTGTATATAGCCTCCAACATGTAGGCCTACATATACATATGCTACATGTATAAGATATAGTAAGTGTACTGACCACTTTGAAGTATATTTTATACTTATGTTTGATTTGCTCCCATGTTCTCTTTGCTCCACTCGGGTTGCATCTGAAATAATAAGGCTACAATCACATGCCATAACGAAAAATTTCATACACACATACATTTATGGAACACACAAATGTTACTGTAGTCAGATATACAAGTGCAGTCATAGTGGGGAAGTAATATTATAATGGCACGAACTTACGCATTGACACAGTCGGCGATTTTTTGCCAGCAATCCTTGCGCCGTTTGGCAGCTGCAACTGTGTTGCTTTTTGCCTGGATTATTGATTTGTATGCCTCGTATTTATTAATTATTATTGTTTGCTCCTCCGTAGTGAAATATGCGGCTTGGGCTGATTTTTCCATGTTTGCGATTGGTCACATGCAGCAAACTCCGCCCTTTTTATGTGAGCGCGCACAGATCTAGATTGGACAAGCCTGAATTGAATTAGTGAGTTGATAGCCGGCTTTATGGTACCGAAAATCCGGAGGGCGGATATCTCGTTAAGTGAAGCCCGATAAGTAAGAGGAAGCCCGGCTAGGTTAATCAAGCTTTATGTTACAGGCCTCTGGTCTCAAACTTGGCTCTGTTTTTCCACTCACTTTGTCAGTCCCTTGTGTTCATTCGCCACATCAGCAGTGCAGTGGTCCAGGTTAACGATGCGACTCTCTGCCTTTTTCTGAGTTGAGTTTATAATGCAATGTAATGTGTTCCTCAGCTCTGTTGTGTCAGACTTAGTCATTAATAGGTCATTTGACACTCCACTTAAAGTAGTGCCAATTTTTTCAATTTCTGCAAAAAGGTCCTCAGTGTTGGCCTTCTGGCTTGCTTCAGGTTTAGCAGGGTTAGGTGGTTTAACTTCCATAATGGCAGTAATTTTCAAGCAAGTCTGCACCTTTGTCTTCACCTAGTTCACTGTCTAGTCCAAGCCTGTATTGATCTGTGTAGCTTTTGACAGGATATGAATAGCAATTACTTGTGTCAACCAGTGATCATTTATGGAGACTTAATACAGCAAAGTTATAAAAAAAAAAAAAAAAAAAATTGTCCACAGGGGTCCCGAGCATATCTAAAGCATTGCCATTCCCTAGGTCTTCCTCACATGACTCCCAGAACCAGATATTAATGGAATAGCTACTGTATCACAGTGTAAATGTTAAGAATCTTTCTGTTATTGTCATGTTGTGCAGCTGCTTATCAAAAAGGAAATTTTAGGAAAAATATTATAGTGAGCTCCTTTAATTGCCAACTATATGTTAGGGGACCAGAAAATATGTTAATACAGCTTAGGTAGATGGGAAGCTGAGGGAATCAAGCAAGCTTCAAACATAAAACATAAAAAAAAAAAAAAAAACAGCTTTGGATTTGTTCTCCAAACAAATCCAAAGCTCCAGTGCTGTCTTATTTACTTGCTGAATTATTTTAGCTAGCTAGCTAACTAGTCACCAGTGTATTCAGCTCAAGTCCCAATTCCTCTATGATAGTCTGCTTTGTCTGCAGCCACCATGCCCAATGTTTTTTGGTCAAGAAATCACTCTTAAATAAACTGCTCTGTAAAATTCCTTGTTTTTACCATATCATGTTTGTCAAAATTGCATTAATCCATATTCATGAATTATTAAGTTTCCAGAAGTAGTGGCAGTTATCTTCAGAGAAAAAAAAATCCTGATAAATCCACTGTTCACCTACTAAGCACCGAACAGCAGAAGTTAGCAATTAGCTGGTGAGCATAGTGGAGCGTGCTTTTCTAAGGAGTTCTGAGGAGGAGCTGACCAAAACAGAGCTAAAAGGAGAGTGCTAACATGTTTGCTACTTATAAATTTATAAATTGATCCAAGCTGTAAAGCCCAAGTGGCCAAAAAATTCTACAGGGATGGCTTGTCCCAGAGCTTGGCTGGCAATTTCCACCTGCTTGTAGCCCGTACTAAGTCTACTAACTAAACATGTCCTGTCTTGAACTCTCTGGATGCACAGAAATTTTAAATTAAACGTCATCTCAAATTTTCTGCAATGTTAGACTGTTTGGGAAACAGCTTTATACTTTATCATTCCAGCAACTGCCAACTTACCTGTCTTTCATTTCAGAGCCAACTGTGAGCACCATCCAGCCGGCTGGAGACAGCAATGGCCACCTACAGTTTGGCCAAGATCCATATGATCTACCAAGAAGCAGCCACATCCCCTCTCACTACGACCTCCTGCCAGCCAGAGACAGTCCATCCTCAGTAGACAAGGAGCTGGACAGTGAATGATTGCACAGTCTACAGCTCTAGCACTTCATATTCCACAAACAGGCACACTTCATACCCACAACATACTTATACTTGTTTTCATGCTGTTATACTTTGACACTCATTGTAACATGACTTTTGAATAAAGTGGGTACATAAGAGCGTAGTGAACAGTATGATGGGTTCTCTGACCGTTGCCAATGGAAAAAGTGTTCCTATCTGTCCTGGATGGCTGGCTGAAAAGCCTGCTGTCATAGCCTCCCACTGACTGCCTCCATGATCTGTCTCCAAGAACTCTTTTTTTTTTTGTATGTCTTGTAGTCTCAATGCAACAGATCATACAAATGGCAATAACATACACATTCAGATGGTGCCGAAGCCTTTGTGATGTTGTACTTATTTGTACACATGAAAAGCGACCTTTCCATATATTCTACACCTGGCCAATCATTGTGTTACAATAGGCTTGGATTGTATGACTTGGAAAGTTGCAAAAGCCACTGGTTTCAGATGTTTTTAAATGATCTGACTACTTTATTTCAAGCACACAGACGCCTTCAATACCAATCAAATCTCTATTTTTGTTACAATAGGCATAAATCTTGGTTTGTATGATTTGGAAAGTTGCAAAAGTCACTGGTTTCAGATGCTTTTAAATGATCTGACTACTTTATTTCAAGCACACAGATGCCGTCAATACCAATCAAATCTCTATTTTTGCAACATCAGTATTAGAAAGTGGATAATTTGTTTGAATGTTAGCTATTATATCAAGGATTAGATGTTTTGTGAGAGAGTAGGAGAACCAAGTTGCTGACAGTGTTTTTGATTTTTACACATCAAAATGACATCAAATGCAGACAGTGAGTGATGGATTAGTATACAAGTTGACCAAAGGTTCCATTTAAAAGTTATTTTTGGCAGTGTAGTTCAAAGCTGTAAAAAATGTTTAAAATTTCATTTTATCTCAAGCATAATTCCTAAATATCATATCATAATATCATAATTTGGGAATATAACATACAATGGTATGCAAAATTTCTCTTACTGTGAAAAGTTAAGTGAGTAGAAAATGGATCTCTACTAGAAGATAGCAAAATTTCAGGAAGCCATTAGCCAGCAGTTCATAATGTAAGTATGGAATGGCAGTTAATGTTGGAGGTCAATTTGAAGCCCGAAAGACCAAGGAAACTTTCTGGAAAAAACTGCTCACTGGATTGCTAAAAAGGCAAATCAAAACCACCATTTGACAGCAAAAACACCTTCAGGAAGATTTAACACTCTGGAGTGGTGGTGCATTGTTCTACTTAGCAGTACTGTGGAATGATGAAGTTAAGATACAGCTTTTTGGCCATAATGAGCACAGGTATGTTTGGAGATAAACTTTTTGGTTTCTAACTGCTGACTCCAGCTCCTTCAGCTCGTTGCCTTTTCATCAATTAATGAGGACCTGGACATCGTGGTGTGTCCAACAAATTTCTCTGCTGTTCTTGTCGTTTTTTTGTTTGATTGTCTTTGTTTTTTACTCCATACAGTAGGAAAATTGTGGTTACAACACACGCTTGACCAATCATGGTTTACAGTACTGCTGATGACCCCTGAAAGTGCCCCAATTTATTTCCACAAAGAACAAACAGTGGAATCAGAATTAGAACCTGTGAAAGTGACTACTCTTGAAATTCTGTTACATTGTGTTTAAGTGTTCTTATTCTTCTGCAGTTGAAAAGGAACAATGTAAATTTTCCAGTTGCTGGTCTTTATTATTGTACAGTTTAAAGGGCTCTACATATGTAATAAAATACAAGCTTAAGATGGACTTTGGGTTTTTGAATAATTCTTTGGATAATTGTACCAAGAACAGTTCACATTATTATCTGTTATTGTCATATATCACAGAAAATTGTTGAGAAAAGGTTTTGCTTTTAAATAATTATGTTTCTCTGTGTTTGTGTTTCCTGTAATCTGAATGTCTTAAATAGCAAACACTATTGAGCTATTCTGAACCTATTTGAAATGGTTGCAAAATAATGTATTGTTTGATCAGTTCTGATGTGACAACATTAACATCCCCCAGGGTCTTACATCTGAAAATAATTCTTTGGATAATTGTACCAAGAACAGTTCACATTATTATCTGTTATTGTCATATATCACAGAAAATTGTTGAGAAAAGGTTTTGCTTTTAAATAATTATGTTTCTCTGTGTTTGTGTTTCCTGTAATCTGAATTTCTTAAATAGCAAACACTATTGAGCTATTCTGAACCTATTTGAAATGGTTGCAAAATAATGTATTGTTTGATCAGTTCTGATGTGACAACATTAACATCCCCCAGGGTCTTACATCTGAAATTGAACACAGGCACAAATGTGGCATTTGGTAGATGAAAACTGGGAAATTTGAGTCATGTCTTCTCCAGATACTTCATTTCTTTTGTGATATTTTCCCTTTCTTAGTATTTAAATAACCACTAAAGAAGTTTGATCTGAAGGAAGTGCTTGGTATTTTTTCATAAATTACAAAAGTAATATAACAAATACTGTTCAAATACATTATTAACTGCCACTTCATATTTGTTCCCAATAAGGTTACAGTGATTTTGCCACTATCATCTCTACTATGCCTTATTGTTCTGTAGTTGTTGTTTTGTTTATTATAGTGCCATTTGTGCACAAGCTTTGGAATAAACAATGTTATGAAATAGTTTGGTGTAATGGTAAATGGGCTGCATTTGTATGGCACTTTTCTAGTCTTACCGACCACTCAAAATGCTTTACAACACAAATCGACAGTTACGCATGTAACTATGGTTCTATGAATCCTGGCTGACCGCCAGAGGCGGTGCCTTAAGCACTGAATGACTCCATCTCGCGCATGTGCAGGTTGAGAAGTAATACCAACAAAGTCACCTGTGGGTGGGCTATAACTTCCGGTGTCATCAGAGGATATGTTCTTGCAGAATCTTCTTGCGAAGCCACAAGGATTCTGAGTGACTGAACACTCTGGCGGTCATCCAGGATCCACATATACCCACAGTACTGTCCACATAGGCTCTCAGAGCCTGCACAGGACACAACAGCACCAACTTCTTGCCCCTTCCCCTACTGGCAGGTCAAACCGAGCTTGACAGGCTGATTAAGGTGCGAGTTTGACAAAACCTTAGGCAAGAATGCAGGTTTTGGCCATAAGGTGACCCCTGAACCGTCTGAGTTCCACTGCAGGCAAGAACTACTGATCGACAAGGCATGAAGCTCACTAACATGTTTCGCCAAGGTGATAGCAAGGAGGAAGGCAGTCTTCATTGACAACCACCATAGGCCTGCCTGTGCCAGGGGCTCAAAGGGTGGCGAGCATAGAGCATCCAGCACCAAAGGCATGTCCCATGCTGGAGCTCTTGGCAGTTGTGGGGGATGTAGTCTCAGAGCCCCCTTCAAGAAGAGGGACACCAACCTGTGGCATCCCACCGTGTTGTTACCGACTGGAACATGACGAGATGAAATGGCAGCCACGTACACCTTCAGGGTAGAGGGGGACCGACCACTATCCAGGAGGGACGGCAAAAATTCCAAAATAGTAGGCACAGAGCAGTGCACAGGGTCCTCATGCCTCCCTGAACACCAACCAGAGAACAGCCGCCACCTGTTCTCATACTGCACCTGGGTAGACGTTGCCCTGGCGTTCAGAACAGTATTCTGGACGGTGCCTATGCACTCATTCAGCAGCAGATCGGGCCCTGCAGAGGCCAAACCCACAGCTGAAGACAGCAAGGGTTGGGATGCCACACCCGGCCCCCCAGCTGAGACAGTAGGTCTTTCCTGTCGGGGAGGCACCATGGTGGGCCGTGACAGAGCCTTTACAGGAGAGGAAAACACATCCATCCCGGCCAGAAGGGGGCCACCAGCAGCAGTCTGTGGCCCCGCTGAAGAACCCTCTGCAGCGTTGCCATAATCAGAGGGACTGGTGGGAATGCATGCAGGAGAATCTCTGGCCACTCATGCACCAGGGCATCCTGCCCCAGAGGGCTGCTCTCCTCCATCCAGGAGAACCAGAGAGGACAATGGGTAGTCTCTTCCGAGGCAAAGAGATCCACCTCCACCCTGCCAAAGAGGCCCCAGATGTGGAGCACCACCTCCGGGTGAAGCCGCCACTCCCCTGGGGAAGGCTTGCAGCGGGAAAGGAAGTCCGCTACCTCGTTCCGCTTCCCCGGTAGATACATTGCTCTCAGGCTGGATAGGCGGGGGGCTGCCCAAGTCAGGAGGCCCCAGGTCACCTGCAGCAACCGCATTGACCTGGTACTCCCTTGGTGATTTATTTGAGAAACGGTTGAGATGTTGTCCGACCGTACCAGCACATGCTTCCCCCTCAAATATGGAAGAAAGTGCTTGAGCGCCAGGTGCACAGCCCGCAGCTCTAGCACATTGACATGCTCTGTGCGGGCCTGAGCAGACCACCGCCCCTGAACTGCTCTGTTCTGCCACACTGCACCCCAACCTGAGGGAAGCATCTGTCGTGACGGTCTCCCGACGAGCCGGAACAGAACCCATCCGCATGCCCTGTAACATGAAGGCCCTTTTCCTCCACGGAGACAGAGCAAGGAGGCAGCGGAATGACACCCTGATCTTCCTGTGCCTGTGCCACTTGGCATCCAAGTGAAAGCTGTTCAGCCACCGTTGAAGAAGGCAAAGTGACAGTAAGCCCAGAGGAACAACGGTCGTGGCAGCTGTCAACTTGCCCAGGAGGCGTAGATACTGCACATAGGGCAATCACCTGCCCTGCCGGAAGAGGGGAAGGAGGCGGAGGATGTCGTCCACCCGCCGTAGTGATGGACAAGCCTGCATGGTTGCAGAGTCCAGGGCCACACAGAGGAAGGTGATACTCTGGGAGGGGATCAGACAGCTCTTTTTGATGTTCACCCTGAGACCCAGCCGGGCTAGGTGAGCCAGAAGAGCAGCCGTATCCTGCACCACATGAGACTGGGAAGGCGCACACACCAACCAGTCGTGCAGATATGGAAGGATCTTCATGCCACGCGACTGCAGGGGAGAGAGGGCTGCTGCCACACAGCGGATGAACACCCACGGGGAGAGGGAGAGACCAAAGGGTAGCACCCTGAACTGAAAATGACAGCCTTTAAAGGCAAACCGAAGGAATTGCCTGTGGTGAGGTATGATGGGAACATGAAAATAGGCGTCCCTCAGGTCGATGGAAGTGAACCACTCCCCTTCGGCAAACACACACAGAACCTCTGCCATGGAGAGCATGTGAAATGGCATGACCTTCAGGAATCTGTTGAGGCCCCTGAGATTGAGGATGGGGTGGAATCCGCCATCTTTCTTTTCCACCAGAAAGTACATTGAGTGGTGGGGCTGTGACAGGGGATCTACCGACTCGATGGCACCCTTGACCAGGAGGGCAGACAGCTCTTGGTCCAAGGCTAAGGCTTTTGCTGGGTCGCCTATGATGGTCATTTTGACCCAGCTGAAGGCAGGGGGCCGGCATTGGAACTGCAGTTTGTACCCCTGGGCTAGGGTGGACACCACCCAGGGGTCCGAGGTGTAAGCAGCCCAATAACTGAGCTGCTGCTGGGAAAAGCAGCCGACGACTGGCCCCGGAACTTCAGTTCCTGGCCCCCCGGCCTTTGGAGGCTCTGGGGGGGCGCCGGTTAACATCCAAGGCCCGAGGCTGACTAGAAGGCTGACAATCAGGGGCCTGAAGATCCTGAGCTGCCTGCCGAGCGGGCTGCTGCACTGGCTGCTGAGGCCTCTGGTAGCTACCAAAACAAGCCTGTGGCTGAGAGCGGCGCTGCGCAGTGCTGAAGAACTTCTAGGTTGAGCAGGGGGAGGCATGCTCCTGTGGAGACCTGAGAGCTGCTGTCTAGTCTGCCTGGCTTGGACCGTCCGCTCTAGTGCCTCTAAAGCGGCCGACCCAAACAACTCTCCTGGTTCCACCGGAACGCTGCAGAGGGTCTTTCTGCACGCCTCTGAGAGAGTGGACTGAGCCAGCCAAACCTGGCGGCAAGCCTGGACCAGGGTGGACATCACACGCCCTAACTCCCTGGTCATTAGGGCGAAAGCCTGCAGGGACGCATCGCTAAAATTATGAGCTGATGTGTCCTGTGTAGTCTCCTGAAGGGAGGCTGAGAGGGCAAGCATGAGGTGTGACATCGAGTCACTGATGCGTCCCATACGAGCCGCTGCATCATAGGCTTTGGAGAGTTAATAATCCGTGACACGACACTGGGGCAAAGGACACCTTGCATTCAACCTCAGGGCCTCATCAGGAGAAACTACGAGTGCAGCCACCGTTGGCTCAACAGCTGGCATGCGGCCAAGGCCAAACTTGCAAACTTGCAACCTGCATGGCTGCCAGCGTTCGGCCATCAGACGTCGCATGAGAAAGAGCCCTGGAATCTCCAACATGCATGCAACTCCTTCAGGTACTCCTCTGAAGGAGGCACAGTGAATGTGGCAGTGGCTGAACTGCACCTGAAAAATGCACTCACCGGAGCCGGTTTGGCTTGTGGTACGTCTAGCTGCAGGCAAGCCAAGGCCATGCGAATGATGGCCCCCATGGAGCTACCCTCTGAGCAACCACCTAAACTATGGGCCGAGGAACAGGAGCCCGCTTCCGAGGGATGGGAGACGGTGTCATGGGAGACAGTGTGTGTCCCATATTCCCCAAACTCAGTGGCTGAAGCTGCCGTTGAGAGGATGTCATCCTCTGGACCCGACAAAACCACAGGAGGGACAGGCGCACACGCACTCCCTGCACCAGTCCCCGTCTGGAGGGCCAAAAAGATGGACTTCATCTGATTAAACTCCACTGTCAGGAGGTCCACTCTTGAAGCAAGCTCACACTCTTTAGCCTTCTTCCTGGAGGAAGCACCTTCAGTGTCCGGCGCCCGCCGCTTTGGCCGGCTAGTTCGGGCTGGGGACAGCCTGTGAGCGTCAATTGGGCCTCCTGGTGAGGGGACACCACCAAAAAGTCGTTCCACCTAAGCCAGTCTTGCAGCCCTCCACCCGGGGCATGAAGCTGCAGTGCATGCAGGGGTCCTCTGAAAGACCTTCCCTCAGGCCAAGACATGAGGGGCAAAGGTCATGACCGTCCTCAGGCTGCAGAGGAGCCATACAGGCTGTACAAGAGTGAGAAGACATCATAATGGCGGCCACCAATTATGAAGAACCACTCTCAAAAAACGACATATGCTGGGAATGAGAGCAAAAAACCCGACTTCCCAACAAAGTTGCAAAGAGAACCAAAGAGGTTACAATAAAAGTAACTCAATGACAGTACTACAAAAAAGGTGAGCCAAATAAGGAATGCTGTAGTTATATAAAAAAAAAAACCCCAGCATGTTACGATCGAGTTGCCACCAAAACAAAACAAATTAACGCAGAAAAAGCTACAAAAGTACAAGGTACAAGCGCGTCCTTACCAAAACAATCAGATTAAAAACACACCTATGCTGGGAGAGGGAGCGAAAACACAGCCGTCACCAACAGGTCGTTACTAAATAATAAAGTTAGCTCAAGTGGACACACTGCTGCTAACTGTGAAGATAACAGCTGGGAGAGGGAGCGAAAACACTGCCGTCACCAACAAAGTACAAAATGCACTGATTAGTGGTACTTTACCGGTCGAGTCCAACCGTAAGACGAGGGCGACCTCCCCCTGTGCTGCCAGTTATAGAAAGTACAAGGAACTTTCATTTTGTGTTGATTTATCTCTAGGTGGCCACCATGGATGCCAACCAGAGGGGGTGCCCAAGGTGGTCCACAAAAAATGTGTTGAACCAACAACTACTTCTTTGGGATGGAGAAGCAAAGGCAAGACACAGGCTGACATGTCACTCAGGGTTTCCCATACTCTTCACAACATCATGTTGAAGACATGAGAGGAGAGAAATAAGAGAGTAGAGGGAGAGAGAGTGAAGAAAATTGAGGTGGCAAGAGGTGTTAGGCATGCATTTTCCTGTATCAATTCAATTCAATTCAATTTTATTTGTATAGCGCCAAATCACAACAGAAGTTGTCTCAGGACACTTTCCATATAGAGCTGGTACAGACCAAGCTCTTTTATCTACAAAGAAACCAACAATTCCCCCATGAGCAAGCACTTGGCGACAGTGGCGAGGAAAAACTTCCTTTTAACAGGCAGAAACCTCGAGCAGAACCAGACTCTGGGATGGGCGGCCATCTGCCTCGACCGGTTGGGTGAGAGAGGAAGAGCAAGAGAGACAGACAGACAGAAATGCAGTCAGAGAGAGAGAGAGAGAGAGAGAGAGAGAGAGACAGAGACAGAGAGACAGACATGCAGTCACAGTAACAGTGACAGTGGATGTAATAACAGCAGTAGCAGTTGCAGTGGATGTCAGGCAGGGCCAAGGCAGGAGATGCAGCTGAAATCCACAATCCAGATTCAGCCACTGTCCATGGGAACCTGCAAGACGACAAAGCACAGAGACTCCGGGGAAGGAGCTAAGTTAGTAACACGCCGTGGTAGGACATGAAAGCGTGCGGATGGAGAGGGACAGAAGGACAGAGGAGCTTGGTGTATCTTTGGATGTCCCCCGACAGTCTAATCCTATAGCAGCATAACTAGGGGCTGGTCCAGGACAAGCCTGAGCCAGCCCTAACTATAAGCTTTATCAGAAAAAAAAGTTTTAAGCCTACTCTTAAATGTAGAGACAGTGTCTGCCTCCCGGACAAAGACTGGAAGATGGCTCCACAGGAGAGGAGCTTGATAGCTAAATGCTCTGACTCCTGTTCTGCTTTTTGAGACTTTAGGAACCATAAGTAGACCTGCATTCTGGGAACGCAGTGTTCAAATGCTTTCCAGCCCCCATGATAGTTTGGGATGATTTGATGGAATTGGTTCTAGAATTGGAGACAGCTCAGGTTAGGAAATGTCTCTTCAGTGCTTACAGTAAGGAATAGGGCATAAAAGTGATTAGCTATCATTGGTGAGACAAAAGCATTGTTTATTATCCAGTGAATTCCAGTAAGAGTTGCCAGTTTTCACCCAGAAGTATATAAACTCAGTCAACAGCCAAAGAACAATACAGTGGTCTAAAACTGGGGAATCAAAAGTTGGGTTTACAAGTAGATTCTAGTCAGTCTTTGGGTCCCACTCATCAAATGATGTAGGAAGACAGTTCTCCAATTATGTTTTCGATACCACTCTTGTGGTGGTCCTCCAAGATTTTCTGAGTTGTAAATCCCTAAGCTCAGTACATGTGTAAACCTGAATATCTCCCACCCACTGCATACTACTGAATTAACTCCTTTTGCTATCTACAGAGAACATTTATTCAAATCAAATTTTGGCTTGAAATATTGTTGGCATATTTTCTTAACAACATATTAAAATGTCTGAATTATTTTAATTGTATTTTAGCATATTGGTTAAGTGTTTAAAAAGTGTCCTAAAATGTTTTGTGTCTTTTTAAAAAAAAAGAAAAAAGAAAAAAATGTTTTCAGTATTCTAATCACCTTTCAAAGATTGGGGAATTGAAAAAAAATGTGATTGGACAATATGTTTTTTCCTGGTAGTCAGGAAGATATGGTTTTGGTATTGACAGTGAAATTATGCCAGTCAAATACTGAACCAAACACTGAATTGCTGGAAACTGTCTTAGTTGAGACAATGCTCACATAATGTACCATGTACCAGTGTTTTTGTCACCTTGATATCCCTTGACAATATCTGAATATGTGGGATAGGTTTGGGAGCTTGGCTTAGTGGGTATTCATCCTTCTTGGCTATGCATTTCTCCCAAGAAATCCATCAGCAGTACGCTCATAGTTGGTGAGTTGTGTATCCATTTGTCTTAGCCTGATGACATTATTGTCTTGTCCACATGAGTTATCACAATGATAATTGTCATAGTTCAGTATATCTAGATATCTATCAGGTCCAGCCCATGATCTCCGAAATACAGTAATCATCTCTGTTTTCCAGTGTTCAAGCAACGTGTTGGTGTGGCTGGGAGACTGGGACTTAATGCAAGTTGTCCTGTCCTCAAGTCCTATTGTTTATAAATATTCTCACTCCAAAATCCTATCTTGATTTAGCTGCTTGAGAAGATTTCTTAAGTTGTTGGTCAGAGACATTTCTCCATTAGAGGTCTGAGTTAAAATGAGCTCAGAAACAATACCATTACATTATTTATTTATTTTTATTAACCACAAAAGACAAAACACTGACAAAACAACACAAGGAAGACAAGAACAATGAGAACATTAATTAATGCTTGCTGGGTGTAACAAATGGAAATTGAATGTTCAGGGACATATATGGCGATCCTAAAAAGCCATGTTTCTTTGCTTTGAGACTTGTCTACCAAAGTAAACCTTTACAGAAACAAATTGATTATAGATTTTCAAGAAAGTAATTCTATCTGCAGAAACACAGTGGGCTCTATTTTCGACTCCTCTGCCGGCGCGGCGCAGGTTGCACTGCCGGCGCAGTGGTATTTTCGTGCAGTGCAGGCAGGCGTATGACGCACTTGGTATTTTGGTGAACCGAGGCGTACAGAGGTGCACCAGGATGGGCATTGCGGCGCAGTAGGGGGAGGTGTTGGCATGATGAGCCGGCACATTTGGATTTTCGTCCATTTCGGTCTGTGCCGGTGGCGCAAAAGTGCACTGAAAGCTCGCCACCCCAGACTTGGTCAACTCTGTGCGCCAGCGGCGCACCGCTGGGCAAGTGGATTTTTGGAAACCTGCGGAGTCGTGCACTCACATCACCAATACCACATAGTCAGGTTTCCACAGTGTCTGGCATTTCACTGCGATCAATAATTAGCAACAGCAGATTCAATGCAACTATCTGAGTCAGCACATACAGTCAGACCTAAATTTATATATTTTGATCCGTATCTTATCTGACCACATCACAAGCGCGTTTAGCACACGTAAAGGTCACTCAACCTGACCGAATGTACACAAGTGAAACAGGGATGTCTGGTGATCTGTGACTCAAATGGCCTGGTGAGAAACGTGTATGCCACTTTTCGGCACATGATTCGTTCATCCTGGCGAATTCTAGCATCCCTTCAGTCTTTCAGGGGGACACCCCTCTGGATGGGTGGCTTCTAGGTGATAACGGCTATCCAATGAAAACATGGTTGATGACGCCATATATCACACCGTCAACAAGACGGCAGCGTGGTTTTAACGGTGTTTTCAGCAGTGCTCGGTCAGTCATCGAACGCACACTGTGATCAATAATTAGCAACAACCACGATTCAATGTAACTATCTGAGTCAGCACATGCAGTCAGACCCATATTTTGACCAGTATCTCATCTGACCACATCGCAAGCGCGTTCGGCACGTGTAATGGTCACTCACCCTGACTGAATGTACACAGGTGAAACAGGGATGCAAACTAATCAATTAACGTCACTGTGCTGACCAGAAACAGCCGTAGCAACCTACAGAGCATATATACTGCATCTATCTCAGAGCACTCGAGAGACAGAGAGAGACAGACACACGGAAAAAACATAAGTGATAATAGTCGTCCACTATTACCCACGTCATTTCATTCCAAATACAAATGTTATCATAGTAATGCTTAACGTTATCTCTTATCGACCTCATATTTAGACATGAGTGATGTCAATCTCCTCCTGGGAGAAGTTTGGGGGTCGGACACTTTCCTGTGCGGGCTCAGTCATCCTCGAAACTTGCCATGCGCCTCACCAGTGGCGTTGTTAAAGGTGAGGCGAGGAGCTGCTGTGATTGGTGAAGATTTGACTTGGCTGAGTAAAACCCACTCCACACCTTCTCCCCTCCCTCCTTCTGAGTTGCGCCACTGAGTGGGACTGAGATGAGAAGGGGGAGGAGATGCGCCGGTGGCGCAGCGCACGAAGATACCAAAGTCTGCGCTGCCACGCCCCATCAGCGCAGCACACCTGACTTTGCGCCGCATCTGTGCTGCACCAGCAGCGGAGTCGAAAATAGAGCCCCCTGTGTTAACTCCTGAGTTTGAAGCCTAAGGCATCTCAGGCATGCTCAATAGGGTTCATAGCAGGGCAGCAAGTGGGCCATGGCATCTGCTGCACCCCAAGTTGTTCCCATCTTGATTTAAGGATATAGCGGCTCTCGTCCATAAAGATAACATGTCGCCAGTGCCCAAGCTGTAATCTTTTGTGTTCCCTAGTCCAGTGAAGCTGAGCAACTCTTTCATCTTGCTCGGTAGTCATGCTGAAGCAACCTTTGATTTACAGTTTGGTGAGATTCCATGGTGTCTTCTCCACAAACGATGAAGGTGGCTCACTGACATTTTCCGGTTTCTACAGCACAGATTGAGCAGTTGCCAATCATCCCACCTGGTAGTTAGTCCTGGTTGTCCTGGAGACTTTCCTGGCCTCAAATGACCCTCCTCTTAAACTTTGAGGATTTTACAGACTGACACATCAGGATAATGCAAACCATACGTTTTATTCAACTTTGGGTGTGTTTCTAGCTTGTAAAATAACAAAACTATGATCTTAATTATCATCATGTTATGTTTGTCTGGCTTTCTACCATGGAACCATACTGCCATCTAGAGACTAGTAGCGGTTAGGTTTTAGATACATGACATGAGACTGTTATAATTAGTAGAGCTTAATTCACCAAATATAATCTGCTCTTCCCTGTTTCTTTGTCCTATTAATTAGTTATACTATTAGTTATCATACAGGTTAGCATTAGTATTGAAAAGGCTTCAGCAACAAACCATGTGATATTTTTACTCGGGGGTGAGTTCGGTCAACTAAAACAGCTTCAATTTCAATTTCAATTTTATTTGTATAGCGCCAAATCACAACAGAAGTTGTCTCAGGACACTTTCCATATAGAGCTGGTACAGACCAAGCTCTTTTATCTACAAAAAAACCAACAATTCCGCCATGAGCAAGCACTTCACACTTCACACTGGGCGAAGCAAGCGCTTCGCCCAGTTCACACAGCAAGGTGGAAGATAGCAATATGGCTAACATAGCCGAAGTTTTACACGAGCTAAAGACTATGCAAGTGGACTTCGGAACAAAGCTGGACAGCATCAACACACGTGTCACTGATATGGTCACTTCCATGGTTACTCTAGAACAAATAGTGACAGAAATAAAACAAGACATTTCATCTAATATCGCTCATATTGAAGAAGCTGAAAGGTGCATTAATGACGCAGAGAATTCACTGGAGAAGGCAGAAGCCACCCTCGACTCCGAAACGACTCACCTACCTGGAGTCCTAACAGATGACTTAGAGAACCATGGCAAAAGGAAGAATCTACAACTCTTCGGCATAAGAGCCGAGAGAAAACAAACACTCTTCGACTTCGTCAATGACAAGCTAAGGCAAAACAGTATACATACCTTGAAAATACGAACTCAAGTATACAAGCCTCCAATAATATAGTAAGGCAAAGATAGTGTAAAATGAAATAAAGTATATATATATAACAGAAATACACAAGAATACAACAAGAACCAAGTATAAAAGATTTACGGGGTGAAAAAGAGCATAAAAAAAAATTGCAAGGAATTAAAAGAAAGGGAGGGAAAGTGTGTCTTCAGACTCAGACAAAACTGACAATCGTACATGATTTAATATGGGATGGGAGGGAGTTCCAAAGTTTGGGGGCTGCAACAGAAAAGGCTCGGTCCCCTCTGGTTTTTAGGTGTGACTGGGGGATGGCAAGTGACCTAGAAGCAGAGTAGGTGGATAAAAGATCGGAGATATATAGAGGGGCTTGACCATGAAAGTTTGTTTAGTTAGATAAGATTTAAACCAGCGTAAGACAGGGCCCTGTAGTCCAACTCTATTTTCTAGGCGATCAATAAGAATGCCATGATCAATGGTGTCAAAAGCAGCACTGAGGTCTAGGAGGATAAGCAATGCACATGATCCAGAGTCAGTGGTAAGTAAGATGTCATTATAAACTTTTAGCAGGGTGGATTCAGTACTGTGGAGGGCTCTGAAGCCAGATTGGAATTTATACAATATATTAAAACTATTCAAAAACAAAGAAATCTGCAGGAAAACTACTTTTTCCAGGATTTTAGAAAGAAAGATCATTTAGAGATGGGTCTAAAATTACTAGGGTCATTGGGGTCAAGATTTGGCTTTTTCAGTAGTGGTTGCACCACCGCATGCTTGAATCCAGAGGGGACAACACCAGTATTCAAGGAGCAGTTCACTACCGCTAACACAATTGGGCAGAGGACGTCAAACACCTCTTTAAAGAGTCAAGAGGGGATGACATCAGAGGGGCAGCATGAAGGCTTTAGGGGAGAAACTCAGATCTCAAAATCTTAGATAGTTCAGAGGAAGACAGAGGAGTAAAATGCTGGAGGATGCTGGTAGGACTGTGGGTTGTAAGAGAAGTGCAACCCCGCAATGTGATATTTGATCTGATATGATCAATTTTATTGATAAAATAATCAGAAAAATTCTTCAAGGTGGAGGTGTCAACTGTAGTGGTTGGATTTAAAAAGGAATCAATAGCTTTAAAAAGAACTTTGGGTCTGTTAGCTTGTGAGTTAATAAGCTCATTAAAATAATTATTTTTTGCCTTCTTGACAGTGGCTTGGTAGGCCTTCAGATGCTGTGAAAACATATCATACGAGACCTGAAGTTTGTCTTTGTTCCATTTCCGTCTACAGGCTTGACGGAGAGCTTGTGTGGAGCTATTCAACCAGTTGAAGTATTTGACTTGAGTTGTTTTAATTTTAAGGGGGCTATCTGATCCAATATATCAGTACAAGACAGGTTAAAACTAGAGACAAGCTCATCAATATTAGTGTATGAAGACAATTCAGCAAGAGTGAGGGAGGAACAGTAAGCTTAAAAGAGTTGGAGAAGTGAGAGGCAGTAGCTGAGTTTATGGAGCAGGCTAAAATGTGAGAGGGAGGCGGGGCAGAGGGAGGACATGGGCTGGGAGACTCAAACTCAATCAGAAAATGATCAGAGCATTAGTGGCATGGCAGCATTAGTGATATTAAATTTCTCAATTGATATCCCTGATGAGAGTACGAGGTCCAATGTGTGGCCCTTGTCATGAATGGGGCCACGTACTGATTGAGTGAGGTTAAAATAGTCGAGTAGGGCTAAAAATTCATTCGTATTAAATACATTCTTGAAAATTGTAGCTAGGCCACCACCACAACCTCAGATCACGTTACAGCCCGAGGATGTGCAGTGAAAAGTATAGACAAAAATCCACAAACAGCGTGAAACAGGAAGGCAAACATACAGCAGGCCAAGTGAGCAGCGGCAGCCAAAATGCACCAGCGGACTCACGGACAGGAACAGGACTGTTGATCCCACGACAGTTTAGACATTAATGGCTGTGTGTTGAGTTATTTTGAGGGCACAGCAAATTTACACTGTGATATATAAGCTGTACACTGACGACTGTACATTGTATCAAAGTGTTATATCTTCAGTGTTGTCCCATGAAAAGATATAATAAGATATTAACAAAAATTGGAGGGGTGTACTCACTTTTGTGAGATACTGTAACTCTGTTGCAAAGTTATTTGTCGACATCGAATGCTTTTCGGGCATTCCAGCACAATTGATGCAAGCTTAGAGGCCTCCATAACGGTAAGATTTACCTTTTTGCAACGCCACAAGAAGCCAAAGAGCTCTATAAAAACATCCAGCAGTAATTTGCTGCCGGCATAAGACCTATGAAGTCCAAACACATACACATGATTATAACTATCTCAGGACTTCACCGGCAGAGATCAGCTTTTTCTCTACTGATTACAGCTGCGTATTAAGATGTGGACCAGATGAGAGTTCAAACATTCCTAGACAAGCTTTTGTTGTAAATTACGTTACATTATTTTATATACGTTCACAGATCCGTGTGATATATATATTGACAGATAACAGGTTCTGTTCGGAATTTGAAGATTATGTTTAATTGGACTTCGTGATGTCATTTAGATATGTGAAAATAGAAATGCCTTATGTCTTAAAAGGGATTTATTAGGTAAAGAGTTTAAAATGTGCAGTTGTTGGGCATCCATTGTTGTTCTTGAGAGTTTGGATCAAGCTACGCTGACTAGTTGCTCCTCAGGAGTTGTGGATCAACATCCCTCAAAACTTTACAAGGGGAAGGTTCTTCATTTCATTTGGGGAAATGCTGGGGATGAAGATAGGTTTGTTCTAAAATGTACGTTTGTGCATGTGTATGTGTTTGTGTTGGGATGGAGGAGATCCACCTGCATCATCTTTATTATTTTGTTATTTCTACAGTTTAGGAATACAATAGTATTGACATGAATGTTTATGGAGAGTCATAATAAAGGTTTAGATACTAAAGTTGCGAGCTGTAATATCAGAGGAATGAGAAAATTGGCTAAAGTGAAACAGGTATTTAACAGGATAAGATCCCTCAAATCTAAATTAGTCTTGGCCTGGCCAAGTATTTTATGCTTCACACAGCACTCTAGAGGTATAGCTATCCTTGTACACAAAACAATACCATTCCAACTTGTATAAACTATCCAAGATCAAACTGGAAGGTATATTATTGTTCAGAGCAATATTTTATCACAAAAGAAAAATGTTATAAGTATCTATGGCCCCAGTGAAGATAACCCCTTGTTTTTTGAGAGATTTTTCTTGACCTTGTCTGCTTTGGAAGGGCTTAATATTATAGGTGGGGACTTTAACTGTGCTCCTGACCCACTCTTGGATAGATCTACTCAAGTTGATATAACTCATGTACAAACAAGGAAAACCCTTTCCAAATACATAGACGATTTAAGATTAAGTGAAGTTTGGAGGTACCAGAACCCAAATAAAAAGGGATTTTCATGTTACTCTAGCTCCCATAAAACACATTCACGGATTATTTTTTGATTTCTGTGGAACTTCTATCTAGTGTCAAAGCTTGTGGATATAGTAGTATAGTAATCAGTGACCATGCAACAGCATTTATGGAAATCAATTTGGGAAGATTTGAACATTGCTCTAGATGGAGATTACAAGTGTATTTGCTTCAGGATGACAACTTTGTCAAATTTGTGGAAAATTGCATTAACAATTATTTTGAACTAAACAATGATGAAACCACAGCAAGCATTAGATGGGAGGCATTTAAAGCTTATAAGAGATGAAACTTTCAGTTATACAAGTTCTAAAACTAAACAGCAAAACCGCGAATTACAGTCATTCGAGAGTCAAATAAAGAAAGCAGAGATGGAACTTTACAGTCACAATGACCCTAATAAAATAATTACAGGATCTACTAATTATAAGAGCCAGTTATGATAAGCTGACAACTGGCAAAGTGGATGAGTCTAAAGTGGACTTAACAAGCATAGTATGACCAAGGGGAAAAAGCGGGTAAATTATTGGCATGGAGGGGTAAGAAAGTGCAAGCAGAAAGAACAATCAATAGTATTAAATCGATATCTGGCATCTAGTTGCTGACCAAAAAGAGATTGTCATGGACTGCCTGCCAGCTCTCTACCTCTGCCTGATCAACCTGCCTTCCGGTTTTGACCCTTGCTACAAACGGTATTTTGCCCTGCCTAAAGAACCCAGTAAACTTGCTGTTACTGCCATATATCTGTCTCTGGCTGGTGTCTCTGCGTGTGGATTCTCTCTTACCGCTGACAGAACGATCTGGCCAGAAATGGATCCAGCAGAACTCCAACATCTCTGTGCTCTGGTGGAAGGGCAGGGTTCTGCTCTCAACACGCAACAGAAGGAGATGACGACGGAAACACAACACCTGCAAGCTCTCTCCAATAGCGTCGAGCACCTCTCTACCCGGCTACTGCAGCTTCAGTTTGGAATGCCACCCAGCCAGACCACTTCTTCACCAGTGCTGCCAGCCGCTCCACCAGCGCCACACCCTAGCCATGAGCCACGTTTGCCTCCTCCCAGTCGCTACAGTGGTGAGCCCGGCCTTTGCCATTCTTTTTTATCCCAGTGCTCCCTTGTATCTGAACTGCAACCGTCCACCTTCCCATCCAATTGCTCCCGGGTTGCCTACATAATCACTCTCTTGGATGGGAGAGCGAGAGAGTGGGGAACTTCGGTGTGGGAAGCCGATTCACCTGTCTGTGCCTCCTTGGAGATTTTCACTCAGGAAATGAAGAAGGTGTTTGACAGGTCTGTGAGTGGCAGAGAGGCAGCACGAGTTCTTCTTCAGGCACACCAGGGGAGGAGGTCAGTTTATGATTACGCCATTGATTTCCACACATTAGCTGCTAGGTGCTCTTGGAATGTGGATGCCCAGTACGATGCCTTTTTGAATGGTCTCTCTGACACTGTAAAGGATGAGCTTGCCACCCGTGAACTGCCTGCCACACTAGACTCACTCATTGACTTGGCAATTCGCATTGATAGCAGGCTAACACAGAGGCAGAGGGAGAGGCTAGCCGGGCGCTCTCAGTTATGTCTCCACAGATCACCGGCAGCGGAGCCAGTTCCTAGTTCCTCAGATCAAGAGCCCATGCAGGTGGACCAGACCCGGTTGTCCCCAGCGGAACAACAACGGCGCATCACCACCCGCTCTTGCCTGTACTGTGGATAGTCTGGACACTACGTCGCATCCTGCCCGTTAAAAGACAATGTTTCCCAGTAGGAAGGGAGTTACTGGGAGTTACTTTTCCGAATCTCCCACCAAACATTCTCCTAACCACCACCCTCCAGTGGAGAAACCAGAGGCTGGAGGTGGCCGTGCTTATTGACTCTGGAGCAGATGAAAGCATGATTGACACAGTGCTGGTCAGACAGCTGAGTGTCCGTACCATAAGATTACCCCAAACCATGCAAGCCAACGCTCTCAATGGTCAACCCCTTGCCAAGGTAAAGTACATCACTGAGCCTGTCACCCTTCTGATTTCTGGCAATCATTGTGAAGAAATTTCCCTGCATCTGATTGACACTCCCCAAATTCCCATAATATTGGGCTATCCCTGGCTGGTTAAACATAACCCCCAAATCGACTGGACCAACAACAACATAATTGGGTGGAGCTCAGTCTAAATGTCTCTTGTCAGCCTTGTCACCAGGTGGCACCGCGGAGCCCCATGGAGGAATATCCAGACCTGTCGGCAGTTCCAGCAGAATACTTGGATCTCAAGCCTGTATTCAGTAAATCACGTGCCACCACTCTTCCTCCCCACCGTCCATACGATTGCGCTATTTAGCTGCTGCCTCGGACATCACCACCAAAGGGCAGACTCTACTCTCTTTCCGCCCCTGAAACGGAGGCCATGAACAGGTACATTGATGAGTCTCTCGCTGCAGGCATTATTCGACCATCTTCTTCTCCAGCAGGCGCAGGGTTCTTTGTGGAAAAGAAGGATAGATCTCTTTGACCCTGCATAGATTACCGGGGTCTAAATGACATTATCATTAAAAACCATTACCCATTGCCACTGATTTCTTCAGCGTTTGAAAACTTGCGGGGAGCCAACATCTTTTCCAAACTGGACCTCCGCAACGCCTATCACCTGGTGCGCATACACCCAGTGGCCACTACAAATATCTTGTGATGCCCTTTGGACTGTCTAACGCTACTGTGTTTTTCAGGCCCTGGTGAATGATGTGCTGCGGAACATGGTTAATAACTTTGTTTTTGTGTACTTGGATGACATTCTGATTTTTTTTAAGTCTCCCCAGGAGCATGTGTTACATGTGAGACGGGTTCTGCAGCACCTCTTGGAGAATCAATTATATGTGAAAGCAGAGAAATGCGAGTTCCACCAGGACTCAGTGTCGTTCTTGGGGTTCGTGTCGTTGGCTGGGAAACTGGAGATGGACAAAGTCAAGGCAGTGGCCCCAGCCCACGACCCAGAAGGAGCTGCAGAGATTCCTGGGGTTTGCAAACTTCTACAGAAGATTCATACGCAATTACAGTTCTGTTGCTCCTCCACTAACTACTCTTACTTCCCCCAAGGCCCCCTTTTCCTAGTCGGCTTCTGCAGACTTAAGTATATAGTCCAGTTTGTTGTCCAAGGAGCGTACATTGGCGAGTACAATAGATGGTATAGATGGCTTGTGTGGATTAGCCGCTAGCCTATCCCAGATACCCCCGCGCTTTCCCCGCTCCTCCTCTCCTCTTGCACCGCCTGCAGCACTTCCTCTGCAGGTGCACTGCAGTAGTGGGGGTCGGTGTCAAAATGGGCCGCCGGAGTAGGCCAAGGATGATTAACTCCTTAGCGTTTGCTGGGTTTAATTTGCAGATTGCTGTGTTGCCGAAAAACATAAAATCACTCAAACACACTGACGAAGACAAACATGTAGACACCACATTATCGGGACAAAGAGGAGCCGCTGCGTCCACACGTGCCGCTATCACTACTACTACTCTTCGTTGTATTCTTCACGCAGGCACGGCGCAAAGTCAGGTCCGCTTCGCCGATGGGGCATGGCGGTGCAGACTTTGGTATTTTTGTGCACTGTTCCGCTGGCGCATCTCCTCCTCCTTCTCATCTCAGTCGAAAATAGAGCCCATGACTCCACTCTGCCGGGGTTTGTTTACATCGCTCAACCTCGTGGCTCAGGTCGCGGCAGAGGTCTTGCGATAATTTACAGCGAGAATTGGAAAGTCATGCCGGTGTCCGTGCCTGCCTTCTCCTCACTGGAATGTATTGTGTGTAAACTATCCGGACCCACCCACAATTTTTAGCTCTTATCTGTGTATAGCTTGTTTTTTCACTGTACTTGTTTTATCTTTGTAAAGTGTCCTTGAGTGTCTAGCTTTTAAATAAAATGTAGTATTATTATTATTAAAATACTTGTGTTCTCTAAACAACTGGACAAATACCTTCCACAATTGACTGGGGATGATCAACAAGGATTTGTACAGAAAAAGACATGGTTACCAGAACATTAGAAGAGTGTTGAATATACTACATGAGAGACATAATATGAAGACACAGCAATACTTGCTGTAGATTTGTGTCAGGCATTTGATAGGATTGAATGGGACTATTTGTTTGCTATACTCCCAAGATGTGGGTTCGGTGAAACCTTCCTCAAATGGATTCATTTGTTATACACAAATCCAATTGCTGGGATTCTAACCAATAACACTATTTCAACACCTTTTAATTTAGAGAGATCCACTCAGCAAGGCTGCCCTTTATCACCATTGTTTTTTACCTTAGCAATCAAGCCTTTGGCCATGGCTGTTAGGACCCATATAGGATTATCAGGCATTACCCTTGGGGGAATAGATCATTGCATTTCCCTGTATGCAGATGATATAATATTTTTTTTTACAAACTTAAAAGATAGTAGTCCTAATCTGATAACCTTAATTGGAAAATTTGTGGAATTTTCTGGATACAAAATGAATAATTCAATATCAGTATTAATGTTTCTAAACAAAGAAGAAAGAAACAGACCCGTAATAGATAATCCATTTCTAAGAACTGATGACTTCAAATATCTAGGAGTTAAGATTACTCCAGAACTCAGTGACATCTCAGCTAATTATGACCCCCTGGTCTATGATGTGACTGAAATATTGGATCATTGTTCAAATTTGCCTATATCTATGATTGGGCGAATAAATAGTGTAAAGATAACTATTTTACCCAAATTCTTGTATTATTTTCAAACACTTCCATTATCACCACCTAACACCTTCTTTGATAGGCTCGACAAGCTATTCAGTCAGTTCATCTGGAACAGTAGAAAGGCCAGACTTCATTTGAAACTATTATACCTGCCCGACAGAGGGGGCCTTCAGTTTCCTAATTTTAGATGGTACTACAGATGCAGCAGCCTCGAAATTCCCCTCCAAGCCAGAGGCCATCCGGCTCCCAGCCGGCTCCCAGCCGGCTGCCAGCCAGCTACCAGTCCCCCCCTCCTCTTGGGGGTGTGCCCAGAATCCACCATAAACACGCCTCTTCATTCAATTGCAGGGTGTCACCAGGAGATGGCGTGTCCCTCACAGGAACACATCTCAAGGGCAAAGATTTTTACTCCACTACATTCATCTGCTTTAGTAGGCTTATTTGTAGTTAGGCAGTCACAGTTACTCAACTATTTTACGTTGATTATTTAAATCAACTTAGAAAAATATAAAAAAGTCATAAATGTGTGTTTCCATCAGCCTGACTCGTGTAAAAAAGTTGTATATAATCACTTCCTATATGATAATAACCATACTTCACATTACAGAACCAGTCGAAAAGATTCAGTTCCCATCTTAAAAAAAAAAACAAAAAAAAAAACAGTTTTAACTTGAGAATCAGAAAGACCAGCTCAAAGTCAAGCAATCATGTGGCAGAGATTTGGCGCAGTTGGTAGAGCGTCCGCCCCATGTATGAAGCTCTCAGCAGTGGCTACGGGTTCGATTCCGTCCTTCAGCCCTGTGCTGCATATTATCTTCTTCGAAAAAAAAGAAAGTTACAAAATCATTCCTGAGTCATAAAAGTGAAGTAGCTTTACAAAACAGCCTGTGACTCCAAGAATAAACAGGCTCCATCTGTTTACATAGATTTTGCTTTTGATAATTATCAACAAAAATGATGACCTAATTTTACTTTACATGCGCTGGAACAGAGACAGAGCTGCAGGAGCAGAGCGCGTCATCTGGAGATTCCAGGGCTCACCTATGTTTTCCGCAACAGGTGCGCGGCTCTCGGCAAAAATAGACCAGGAAGCAGCCAGTAGACAGTCATATTAGTATCAGTTGAATATGCGCTAATTTTTGCGATCGCAAGATTTCCTGGTCGGACTGATAATATACATTTTGATGCATGAGGGGGGTGGGAAAGTTGGCTTATCCATAAATGTAATTAAGTGTAATGGAAACATTTAGTGAAGTCTATAAAGTAGCCAGCGACACAATATTAATATCTGTGGCACAAATTGATTTTTAATTACTGGAGGTACGCACTCCCCTCAGCCCTCCACCTATTTTACTGGCCATAGCTAGTCTGTGGGACAGTGGGGGCTGGGAGCCTGGTTGGCTGGCGACCATCCATTGAGTTAGAACAAAGGATACACTGTAATGCAAATAATGACTTTTCAGCCAACAACGCAGCCGGCTCGACACTACACATGCCTGAAAGAGTGACAGACAGGAGAACATCATGACGCCCGTGGTGATGATGCGCGATGTGTCAGTGAAACTACAGGTTTACTCAGCTCTGAAATGTGCCGGGAGTTAATCGCTTCAAATGCACAAATGCAGTGAAGTTCACAAACCACCAACAGTTTATAGAATAGGATGGACTGTCTATCAGTGGCCATTAGAGCAGCTCTCTAATAATTAAAATAGATGTCACACTGTGCAGAAGAGCTTAATAAGTTAACAAGAGATTTGGCCACGACAGCTGAAACAATGAAACAATTGGATTTATACTTTATCCAAAATCGGGGTGAAATATTGCATGCCACGGATTAGATAGATACAGAAATCATCATCTGAGAAATACTCATGATACTGATTTCACTGTTTATTGGCCGTTTTCATGTGTGTGTGTTAACTGATCGGCCAATAAAAACAAGTAGATTGGCCCATCTACATCGGCCCATTGGCCCTGTATGCCCCACAACATTGTTTTTTTTCATTGGTCTGATTGGCCCATTAGGATTATTCATGATTGAATTTCGGTGTCCGGCGGGGGATGAGGCTCGCTGGCTGCGGAGGGAGAGTTGATGTTGTAGTCAGAACCTGTCTGCCTGGTCTAACATGATGAAGTCATGTTGAACATTTCCGTTTCCCAAAAAAACATTTATTTGAGGTGCAGCGGCACAATATTAATATCAAACACGCGTGCACAACGCCTGACGTAAAAAAAAAATGCATTCTTGGTGCGCTTCTGAGTACTATGTTTACCCGCGACTATAACTTTTTTTTTAATAGTTGTTTATATTCATTGCGTGAACAGTCTGAAAAAAGAGACAGAGACACAGAGAGGAGGACACAGACAGTCACACAGACAGAGTGATGTAAAAGATCAGTGATAATTAACTACAGTATATTAAGCCTATGATGTTGAACATCGCAGTGCGCAGTGCGAGCCGTCTGCTGCGCTCCGCAGCCGCCTGTGAAGGCGAACGAAATCTGGAACCTTTCAGCTCAATGACATGACTTTGAAAGCACCAAGTGACTTGTTTTAACGAATTTCGTTAGATTAAAATATGTAGAACTGTAAAATATCACTTCCATGAGGCAGTTCAGTCAGACATTAACAGATCACAGGCTGAAATTGGCATTTCATCCTCCCGTCCCTCCCTCTTCAGCGCACTGTAAATGATTTCTGTCCAGTAATATACAGTACACACACATACAGGATTCTGCGTATTGCTGGTCACCGCATCAAATAGCGACCCGCAAATCTAAAATGCGCTACAAACAGGAAACCCACCAACTGAAAAGCAGAGTGGCTCCGCGAATCAGGCAGAGTATTAAACATTTAACTGTTTAGCAGTTCAGAATGCTAGAAAAACGCGACGCACAATTTCTGTTATTCATGATTAATTTTCTGGGCACAAATCACTCGGCACGCGGAGATGCGCTGGGAGCCTCTCCAAAGGTGGAGAACTGCACAGGGTGCTCTACTAGACAAGCAGTTTTTCTTACAGCAGTGGAGGCTATGTGCAGATCTAATGAACGACTCAGCAAAGCTGACACGATAACCAATTATAATGACTGCTCCTCCTGGTGGACTGATCGAGCGAGTGCAGGTAGTTTCCGCAAATGGAGCTTAGGGGCGTTACGAGTTGGCCCCGCGCCGATGATGTCATCGCGGGGGATCTCATTACAGTCACGAACAGGGACCGGTCACGGACCCGCCAGGGCCCCAGCATGAGATTAGAGGAATTTCGAGGCCGCTACATCTGTATATGGGCGCCATATGCTATTTTTCTACAGGGATACCTCGAACTTGGGTGAACATAGAGCGGAAGTCCATTCCAGGTTCAGATCTGGGGCTCTATTTTCGATTCCGCCGCCAGCGTGGCAGAGGCACGGCACAAAGTTAGGTCCGCTGACGCCCAAACTTCTCCCAGGAGGAAACTGACATTCTCCTCCAGGAGGTCGAGGCTTGTAGCGGCCGTATCTACTGCCTTGCGACATTTATTTCAATACTGTCTATCTGTTTAGCATTGAAAGTTATTGATCGTCAGATGTTTTTTGAACGATGTAACCACAAATACTCACTTAATGACAAAGCTGGGCAGCGAGGCGCTCCCTCCTCTCCTGTGCACTCTGCTGCTCTCCCAGTTGACACGGCACTTGCAGGCCTCTCTCCAGGCCTCTTAAGTCCCTTAATGTGTCCTCTGTGAGTTCATAGTGACATCCACGTCATACAGCCATGTTGTGTAAAACGCAACATGCCACAAAGAATGCACCTACACTCTGGTGCATTCTTTGTTAATGAACCACCTGTCCAGTCCAGACATCTAAAACGCATTTTGAGAACCCCAAATGTGCGTTTGATGACTGACTGAGCACTGCTGAAAACACCGTTAAAACCACGCTGCTGTCTTGTTGAAGGTGTGATATATAGCGTCATCAACCACGTTTTCAGTGGATAGCCATTATCACCTAGCAGCCACCCATGCAGAGGGGTGTCCCCCTGAAAGACTCTAGGGATGCTAGAATTCGCATCCCTAGAGCGAGTCCCCTGAACTCCCTGAACGAGTCATGTGCCGACCCAAGGAAATTGGCATACACATTTGTCACCAGGCAATTTGAGTCACAGATCACCTGGATATTGAATGGACACCCCTTCGGTTCACATAAATGTGGGCTTGGGTCCCTGGGGTGCGCAACTGCACGTGAGTGCAGTCCAGGACCCTGGGGAATCCAAATTTCAACAAGAACCCTCGCTTAGTTTCCGGCTGGCTCTCAGGTGTTGCAGGGAAAATGATGTGCTCATTTGCATGTCGGACTAGACTGGAGGAAACTGCATGTGTAGCCGAGCAGACAGCAGACTGAATGATGCCCACCACCGATGCCATGGTATGTTGAAAAGACCCGGTGGCAAAGAAGGTCAGAGCTGCTGTCACCCTTACCGCAACCAGGAGAACGCAGCTGCGGTGCGCATCGGAGGCCATGATGTGCGCTACCACGTCAACGACCTCCCTTGTCAGATGTAATTTGTTCCTGTGACATGCAAAAGAGGAGATGATTAAAGAAAATTGTATAGCCTACACTGTTGAAGGCGTTATTCTCGTGGCCCACCTGCACTCCTCCTCATCTTCCTCAAAGCAATGATGTACTCCATCTTTGTAGATAATGTTAAGCATTACAATGACAACATTTGTATTTGGAATGAAATGACGTAATAGCGGACAACAATCACACTTTTTTCCATGTGTCTGTCTCTCTCTCTGTCTCTCAAGTGCTCTGAGATAGATGCAGTATATAGGCTCTGTAGGATGCCACCGCTGTTTCTGGTTGGCACAGCGATGTTAAGTGATTAGTTTGCATCCCTGTTTCACCTGTGTGCATTCGGTCAGGTTGAGTGACCATTGTGCGTGCTGAACGCGCTTGTGATGTGGTCAGATGAGATACTGTTCAAAATATAAAAATTTTGGTCTGACTTTTGGTATGGCTGTTGCTAATTATTGAATGCAGTGAAATGCCAGACACTGTGGAAACCAGCCTGTGAGGTATTGGTGACGTGGGCGCACGACTCCGCCGGTTTAAAAAATCCACTTGCCCAGCGGTGCGCCGCTGGCGCACAGAGTTGACCAGGTCTGGGGTGGCAAGCTTTCAGCACACTTTTACACCACTGGCATGGACCGAAATGGACTGAAAATCCAAATCCCTTTGGGGTAATGAACAATTTACACCTGGGTAAAAGATCGGAGGGTTCAAATTATGGATCTCTATGAAGGAGGAGTCTTGCTTTTTTTTGATCAACTATCCATCCATCCATCCATC
This sequence comes from Chaetodon trifascialis, assembly GCF_039877785.1. Taxonomy (NCBI): domain Eukaryota; kingdom Metazoa; phylum Chordata; class Actinopteri; order Chaetodontiformes; family Chaetodontidae; genus Chaetodon; species Chaetodon trifascialis. The sequence goes on from NC_092075.1 coordinate 24,343,694, forward strand.
CATTTTCTCCCGCTTATCCAGGGCCGGGTCGCGGGGGGAGCAGTCTGAGCAGGGACACCCAGACTTCTCTCTCCCTAGACACTTCCCCCAGCTCTTCCGGGGGGATCCCAAGGCGTTCCCAGGCCAGCCGAGTGACATAGTCACCCCAGCGTGTCCTGGGTCTTCCCCGGGGTCTCCTCCCGGTGGGACATGCCTGGAACACCTCCCTAGGGAGGCGTCCAGGGGGCATCCGATAAAGATGCCCGAGCCACCTCAGCTGACTCCTCTCGATGTGGAGGAGCAGCGACTCTACTCTGAGCTCCTCCCGGGTGACAGAATCCTCACCCTATCTCTAAGGGAGCGCCCCGCCACCATGCAGAGGAAACTCATTTCAGCCGCTTGTATCCGGGACCTTGTTCTTTCAGTCATGACCCAAAGTTCATGACCATAGATGAGGGTAGGAATGCAGATTGACCGGTAAATCGAGAGCTTTGCCTTTCGGCTCAGCTCCTTCTTCACCACAACAGACCGGTACAGCGACCACATTACTGCAGCCGCTGCACCGATCCACCTGTCAATCTCATGCTCCATCCTTCCCTCACTCGTGAACAGGATCCCAAGATACTTAAACTCCTCCACTTGAGGCAGGAACTCTCCCCCAACCTGAAGGGAGCAAGCCACCTTTTTCCGGTCGAGAACCATGGCCTCAGACTTGGAAGTGCTGACTCTCATCCCAGCTGCTTCACACTCGGCTGCGAACCGCCCCAGTGCATGCTGAAAGTCCTGGCTCGAGGGAGCCAACAAGACAACATCATCTGCAAAAAGCAGAGACGAAATCTGGCGGCTCCCAAACCGAACCCCCTCCGGCCCCTGGCTGTGCCTAGAAATTCTGTCCATAAAAATGATGAACAGAACCGGTGACAAAGGGCAGCCCTGCCAGAGTCCAACATGCACCGGGAACAGGTCTGACTTACTGCCAGCAATGCGGACCAAGCTCCTGCTCCGGTTGTACAGGGACTGTACAGCCCTCAGTAGAGGGCCTCCAACCCCATACTCCCGGAGCACCTCCCACAGAATGACGCGAGGGACACGGTCGAATGCCTTCTCCAAGTCCACAAAACACATGTGGACTGTTTGGGCAAACTCCCATGAACCCTCAAGCACCCTGTGGAGGGTATAGAGCTGGTCCAGTGTTCCACAGCCAGGACGAAAACCGCATTGTTCCTCCTGAATCTGAGGTTTGACTATCGGCCGGATTCTCCTCTCCAGTACCCTGGAATAGATTTTCCCAGGGAGGCTGAGGAGTGTGATCCCCTGATAGTTGGAACACACCCTCCGATCCCCCTTTTTAAAAAGAGGGACCACCACCCCAGTCTGCCAGCCCAGAGGCACTGTCCCCATCTGCCACGCAATGTTGCGTGTCAACCAAGACAAGCCTACAACATCCAGAGACTTCAGGTAATCAGGGCGGATCTCATCCACCCCCGGTGCTTTGCCACCGAGGAGCTTGCAAACTACCTCAGTGACTTCAGCACCAGTGATGGATGAATTGACCTCCAAGTCCCCAGTCTCTGCTTCCTCTACGGAAGACATGACAGTGGGATTGAGGAGATCCTCGAAGTATTCCTTCCACCGCCCGATAATATCCCCAGTTGAGGTCAACAGCTCCCCATCTCCACTGTAAACAGTGTTGACAGAAAGCTGCTTCCCCTTCCTGTGGCGCCGAATGGTTTGCCAGAATTTCCTCGAGGCCGACCGGTAGTCCTCCTCCATGGCCTCCCTGAACTCCTCCCAGACCCGAGTTTTTGCTTCTACAACCGTCCGAGCTGCCGCGCGCTTGGCCTGCCGGTACCCATCAGCTGCCTCAGGAGTCCTATGAGCCAGCCAGGCCCCATAGGAGTCCTATGAACCAGCCAGGCCCGATAGGAGTCCTTCTTCAGCTTGACGGCATCCTTTACTTTCGGTGTCCACCACCGGGTTCAGGGGTTGCCGCCACGACAGGCACCGCCGACTTTACGGCCACAGCTACAGACGGCTGCATCAGCAATGGAAGTGGAGAACATGGTCCATTCGGACTCAATGTCTCCAACCTCCCTCGGAATCTGGATGAAGGGTGTTGAAAACCTCCCCGACAGCGGATTCTGCCAGACGTTCCCAACAGACCCTCATGGTACGTTTGGGTCTGCCAAGTCTGTCCCGCTTCCTCCAGAGCCCAGACTGTGCGTGGAGGTGAGCCCGACTATCTCTAGCCGGTACCGCTCAATCTCCCGCACTAGCTCAGGCTCTTTCCCCCACAGTGAGGTGACATTCCATGTCCCCATAGCCAGAGTCGTTGTCCAGGGTTTGGGTCATCGGGGCCCCTGCCCACGACTGCCACCCATATCACAAAGCACCGGCCCCTTCTGATCCTTCCTGTGGGTGGTGGGCCTATGGGAAGGCGGGCCCACGTCGCTCCTTCGGGCTGTGCCCGGCCGGGCCCCGTGGGCAAAGACCCGGCCACCAGGCGCTCGCCAGCGAGCACCAACCCCAGGCCTGGCTCCAGGGTGGGGCCCCGGTGACGCCAATCCGGGCGACGTACGCTTCCTTGGTTGTTTCTCTTTCATAAGGGGCTTTTGAACCGCTCTTAGTCTGACCCGTCACCTAGAACCTGTTTGCCTTGGGAGACCCTACAAGGGGCATTAAGCCCCGGACAACATAGCCTCTAGGATCATTCGGGTGCTCAAACTCCTCCACAACGATAAGGTGTCAGTTCAAGGAGGAGTTGATCAACTATGTCAGAGATATCAAATTCCTGAAAAAAAACTTCTTTAAACATATACAGTTAAAAAATTTCATGTCATCAAAAGATAAACGAACAATGTATATACCACCCTTGTCAACACTTGAGGAAGTCACAATTGGAAATTTGGAAGGGAAGGGCCTTGTGTCCAAATATTATAATATACTGGCCTCAAGTAGCACCGAAACAATCTTAGATAAATTGGATGCATGGAAAATATAAAAGATAATATTGATGAGGCTGATTGGACTGATGCATGTCTGAAGACACAAAACCAGATAATGAATACAACTTCAGTACATAGTAGTGTTAGTAAGTGGTTAATGAGATTGTACATAACTCCTGTCAAACTGCATAATATGTCTGCCAGTATACCAGATGTTTGCTCGAAATATTGAGAAAGGAACTTTACTACATCGTCTCTGGGAATGCCCAAAAATTCAAATGTTTGATGAGATTGTTCAGAGATGTTTAATGTCAAGATCCCATTGAATGTTAAACTAAGTGTACTTATAATATATCTGAAGAACTTTAAGCAGAATTCAGGACAGACCAAACTTCTGGACTTTGGACTTCTTCAAGCTCAGAGGGCTATTGTTCTTACATTGGAAAAGTATGGACGCTCCATCACTGGAGACGTGGATAAAAGAGCTCTCACGCAGTGTTGGACTGGAAACACTAGCATATATTGTCAAAGGCAAACAGAAGGACTTTGTTCAGCTCTGGGAACCATGGCTATCATCAGGGATATAAATATGGACCTTTTTCTAAAATGAAACTGTGGAAATCAACACTTTGCTGATTTAATTTAATTTATTTTGTCTACTTGTCATTTAGTTTGGTATGGTCAGATGTTGTGTATGTGGGATGACTGTTTTGGTTCATAAAAAAATGACAATAAACATATTGTGAAAAAAAAATATTACTAAATAAGCAGGGAAAAGAAGAATAAATAAAATCCTTCTGATCTGATGAAAAAAGGTTTAATAACCTAATTGCCCTACATTTAATGGTGCCCCATGTGAGGCAATTCAGATCTGTCTTTCCCAGTAATTAAGGCTGTACCGCATCTATGCTGACTCTCCACTGAGGATCTTGTGTGTGCTCTGTGTGAAAACTGAAGTGTTTGAATTGGGCTGTGCATGCTGCTTCACTGTACGCTATTAAAAGGCCCGTTTGGCACATTACAATTGCTGCGATGCTCCAGAATTATAAATGTGTCCTGTCTCAATTTGACTTTGCTGCAATGCTCCAGAAATGTGAATTAATTCAGACCCTGATAAAAGAGTGACCTCTTGTCTAAACCATGTGGTTTAGCGATCTTTCTACAATCCAGTGACTCTGATTGAGCTGGAGTGTTGAATTGTGTTGTCCAAGCACTTGTGCTGAAAAAAAAATGAGGAAAACTCGCAGTGCTTATCTCTTCTTATTGAATTTTAAAATTGTTGCGGCATTGTTGAATGGATCCTCCTAATGTGTTAACCTGTTGCTGAGAAGCTAAATTAACCTCAGATCATGTGGAAACTTGAGAGTAAACTGTTGAATCAAAAGTGGTTAACATTCTGTCTGAGGTTCCCGATAGTGAGAACTGACTGTTTTAATATTGGAAACTGCTGCTGCATGTTTGTAACTGCTACAGCGAAGCTTAGGAGAGCTTGAATCACAGTGACAACATGTAGCTCAAAAACGGCTAAGCCCTTTCAGGAGGGCGGTACAAGACACAGCTCACCTTTGTCTCTTGGTCGTTCAGAGTATTGGCCCCCTTCTAACTCTCCAGTGCCATCACTGGCAGTTTGAACTGGTAACTACTCTGGTCTGAAGGGTTATGAAGGCCATGCATCATACAGAGATCTTTTAACATTTATTTTTCTCTTCAGTCAGCCGACACCGTGAAAACTACGAAAATAAAGGACATACAAACATTTCAAATACACAAAGTTTCACAAAAAGTGTCTCTAATTAGACAGATTCCAGAAATAAGCCAATCAAGCTAGATTCAGTCATTAGACGGGTCCAATATGCTAGTTTACTAGTGTATTAAAATTAAAATAGTCCATACAAAGCACTTCAACAAATAATGCCAACAAATATGAAAACATTAAAACTTGGATGTCACAGTTACCTTGTGCACCTATCAGACCATGCAGAATAGTTATGTTTTTAGGTCATATTGTTTCCTCTCATGGCCCACAGTCCCACAGGTAAGACCCTTAACTAAACTGTGGTCATGTGATTTGTTTCATTCTCCATCAAATAAACATTTAAAAACAGCATTACATATTTAATCCAGAATGGTGGGATTACAACACAACAATGACAACTTAGTTTTAAAATCAATTAATGATATAATATTCAGGCACACTGCAAATAATTCATACTAACCACATATTTCCACGAATTAACAATAAACAACAAAGCACTCTGGAATGTCAACATGTTGCCTTCTTGGCATCATTTATTTGTCTATTTGTATTGCTTTGCAATATCATGGAGCAGGCATCTCAGTGGACCATTATAGTGTTTTTTACCCAGCCATTCATTCCACTCAATCATAATCAGGTGATCTCTTAGTAGATCCTCGGTGCAATTCCCCCGGAGTCTACCGATGGTCTCCTTGTAACTCCTCCAGGCCCTCTCAATGTGTTGAGTGTGGCAGCTTGTAACAGCATTGACATACTCCACACTGTGGTTGACTGTATAATGCTTGTATCCATATTCAGGCAGAGCCTGACGGTAGGCCCGCCACTCATCAGTCAGTATTGTGGATCCCACAAAAGCCACAGATACAGCTCCTCATGGAAAATAAATTTGTCACAATGACCTATTGAGTCCACCATTTTGGATTTTCCACCATTTCAAATGTTAATAAAAGCACAGTCTTTTCCTACTCATATATCTGTCTCACCCAGTATTAAAGCAAAATATATTTTTCCTCTTGCCCAGAGTGCTGTCTGTCCACCTTGATAGTTTTGGTGTGATTTGCATTTTTTATTTTTAGATATCTGCCATATAGATGTCTGCCTCCACTCCAACACGACAGAGCTGAAAGGCGCTCGGTTTGTGGCACAATTGTGTATGGCTGTTTCCACTTACCTTCCTTTTGTGTCTGAAATGGCTTTCATCGATAAGCACAAACTCTTTCTGCCGTCCCAGTCTCTGTCCTTTTCTTCTCTTCCTTCTCTCCATTGCCTCAACACAGACATTTCGTTGCTTTTTGGCCATCTTTGACAGTGTTCTTGAACTCCCAGCAATGCCATCTGTCATCATGTCGATTTGTCTCAATCGTAGGCCTTGTGCAAACCTTAAAAATACATAAAATTAAAATGTTGTAGCCTTATGCAGACAATACTTAAGCAATTACACTTGGGAGGGCATTCTTTCCTACAATGGGCATGACAGTGATTCAAGGTACAGCCCAGAAATGTCAGCATTACCGATGTGCCAAAGTTTCATGATGATGGAACAAACTGCATGGAGCTATGATCAATATTGCCTCCCTCAGTAAAAATAAATGAAGTAGACAATAATTGCAATAGAATTCATCTGGAAAGAAAGCACATCTTCCCTATATATCTTAGAGGGGGCCTCTACGAAAACGCTCTGGGATGGTTTTCTTTTAACCGACTACTTGTGCTTATAGCATATGCAACTATATACCGTAACCCACCTCTGGCTTTTAGAATAGGACATAGGAAATGTAAATCACAGGCAACATGATTCTTTCTGTTAATTGAAATTATTTCTATGTAATTAAAAAAATAGATATAGATATTTTAGTATTATTTCCATACCTGTACAAGAATCGCATCCAGTTGAAAAGGCTCATCTTGGATTTGCTGAAGATAGACTTGTGCCGGACTGATTTTGTGACAACGCCTTTGTGGTTGGTCCTCTGTTGACAAACCCTACGAACAACACAGCTACTTATGAGTGATCTATTGAAATTCAAAAGATAAACCATAATTGCTACAACGTAATGACTATCTAAAAATGAACATTTTTGAAGAATTAACAAAATAGATAGATAGATAGATAGATAGATAGATAGATAGATAGATAGATAGATAGATAGATAGATAGATAGATAGATAGATTATTGTACACAAGGCAGTAAATACATAAAGAATAAACAAACAAACAAACAAATAAATAAATAAATAAATAAATAACCTAATGAATTAATACTGTGATGTAACCTGGTGCAGATTAATTTAATTCAAGGGAGATTGGGTACTTACCATTTACATAAATCTCCACGACTGCAGTTCTTCAGCTTCATTTTGTGTTGGCAAATGTTGCACTGTATTTTCTTTTTGAGAAGCTTTCTTTTTTTGTAGCCATTTTATAAGTTTCAATTGTTTTCTTCTAGACCTAGAACCTTCAATTATATGGAAGCACGTTTCCGCCACTGAAAGAAAAAAAATCCCCAAGGTACGTCATAATTATGAGATAAAAAGTCGAAATTATGAGATAAAAAGTCATAATTATGAGATAAAAAGTCGAAATTATGAGATTAAAAAGTCAGAATTATGAGATAAAAAGTCGAAATTATGAGATAAAAAAGTCGAAATTATGAGATAAAAGTCGAAATTATGAGATAGAGACTCTGCATGCGCTGCATTGGCACTGTTTTCAAAGGACCCTCCATTACCTATCAGACTTAGCCATGGCATGCTAGGGATATATAGTGCTAAATAAGGTAAGTATTAAAAGTGACTTTTGTAAATGTCAGGTGTTTGGTATATTTTTTAGAAACACTTCTGATCCTATTGACTGTGAAAGAACCATATATCGCTGATAATGTAACATTATGTGACTGGCACGGTATTGCCGAAATGAAAACAGTGAGTGCGTCTGCGTTAAGTTGCACTGTAGCAGCTCCATCCAACTCCACAACAAGCACTGCACCTCGTATGCTGAAGCGGCACAGCTCGCGTTAATAGCATAGCATCGCTTGTACATTGGCACTTTATAACGCGGGCAGGGACAATCCCAAACCGTGCACTGTACGTCATAAAGTGTTCAGGTGCTGTCTTCGCTCTACAGACTGTCAAATGTTGATTGTTTCTGTGAGAAAAAAGATCTACATCTAATGAAATATGAATGCCAAAGTAATATGTTTGATTTCTGTGCTTGGTAAATATACTGACACAGTGTGGCTGATATTTATATATATATATATATATATATATATACACACACACACACACACACACATATATATGTATATATATTAGGGCTGTCAGTTTAACGCGTTAATTAGATTAATTAATTACGCTGCAGATTAACGGGCTATAAAAATTAACGCAATTAATCATGAGTGGCAAGTCAATGCGCAAGCATTTTAAATTTGGCCCTTTGAGTGACCCGTAGGCTGCATCTTACCTGCGCCACTAGTCAAAAGCAGGGTGACAACAGACATGGATGCGACACCGGAGAGCGAGGCAAGCCTACTTGGACCTTTGAACGGCAAGTTTATTTATAAAAAGAACAAAGACAGGACTATTAACAAGAACGCAGTGATTTGTACCATGTGTAAAAAAGAATTTTCCTATCACCGTAGCAGCTCCAGCCTGAATTACCATTTAAACGCTACATGTAAACATGTAGTTGCTGCTAGTGCCGCTAGTGCTACCGTGAGCTCACTCCGCCAACCCACACTTGCTGAGTTAGGAAAACGAATGAGCAAAGCCACGACAGAAAAACTGACAAACTCAATCGCAAAGTGGGTTGCTGCTGATTGCAGGCCGATTTCAATCGTGGAAGACGAGGGCCTAAAAGAGGCGTTTCAGATAGCGTCATCTGACTCTAATTTCCAGCTACCGTCGAGAACTACAGTGATGAAAAGAATTCACCAGCTGTATTGTGAATGTCAGTGAATTGTAATGTCCTAGAATTCAAATTCTTTATTTGGGGACCTTTAGCAGATATGAGATCAAAATGCGATTAATTCGATTAATTAATTACAAATCCTGTAATTAATTAGATTATTTTTTTTAATCGCCTGACAGCACTAATATATATATATAAACTCTTCCTATACAGATATTTAAATGATAAAATACCAGATAGATATTTTTATGTAGACTTTCGATGTTTTCAGTATATTCCTAGACAGTGTTCCATCTGTACAAATGATTTATCGTCATCATCATCATCATCATCATCATCATTATTATTATTATCATCATTGTTATTGTTGTTGTTACCAATGCTAATAGTCTTGTTACCATTGCAGTACGATAAAACAGAATACTGTATTTAAGAATGAAATGCACTTGTTCCATGATTTAGCATTTGTATCATTTACCAGGCTCAGTTTTAATCACAACAAAGTAAAGCTTGTGTGCAAGAAGAGAGAAAAGCCTAATGGAAGTGTAATAGCAAGCCAAATATGTGATGTAGAATTGATCAACTGCTAGTTGTTTGCTAGAGCTGAAACAATTGATTATTAAATTAATTACCAACTATCTGGATAATCAATTAATCAGTTTGAGTACTTTTAGAAGAAAAAATGTCAAAATTCCTTGTTTCGAGCATCCTAAATGTGAATATTTTTTGGTGTCTTTACTCCTCTATGACAGTAAACTGAATATCTTTGGGTTGTGAGTAAAACAAGACATTAAAGAGGTCATCTTGGGCTTTGGGAAACACTGACTGACACTTTTCAAATTTTAAAACAAGTAACTATTTATTGATTAATCAGGAAAATGATCGACCATTTATTCAACTATGTAAATAATCGTTGGTTGCAACCCTACTCAAGTCAGCATAATACTGATATTAACACAAATATTAACACAAGCCAGATCAAATAATAACCCTTTTATACAAACTTCTTTTTGCTACATAGTTCTGAAATAAATTCATAGAATTTTGTACACAAACTTGCTCATGGTATATTCAACCATTTTGTTCATTTTCACAAAAAATAGTATTTCCAAACACATTCATTACAGTTTGCTTCAGGCCTCTTAATTTTGACAATGGATTCAACACCTAGCCAAATGTTATAATATCTACAGACACTACAGGTAGTACGTCAGTCAATGTTGTCAGAAAAACTTATTTAAAAAAAAAATCAGTACATATATACGATATTTTGCTTCTCTCTTTTGCTATTGGTCAGCCTTTTCTAACAGGAAGCTTTATAAGTCAAATATTGTTCTTTCCCAACCATCCAAACTCAGGCTTTTGCAAAATCAGTCAGCTTGTTTGTGTTATTGTGTGACTTTGGTGTTTTAAGAGGTCAGTTTGGATTCACAAGCAGACTAACCAATTGCAGCAACAGCAGATTGGCAACGCCTATGTTGTGCAAGGTAATTACTGATTTTGCCCATGGAGTTTGGTTGCTTTGGAGAGTGATATTTGACTTGTATAACGGCAGTTTCCCAACGGAAAGGGTTGTCTGATGGCAAAGTGGTGAAAATATATAGTATATTATAAGTATACTTAAAGTGATTGAGATATTTTTTTTTTCTCGTTGACCTTTTATAGTGTTTTGCTGTTGACCACGTCCACAACAGTTCATTATTACCTCACTGCTTCTCTTAGGGGTGTATTGACTGCCATTCACTATAGGTAATATACAGACTATCGAAATCACACTACAATGCTTGCTGACAATCACACTTCAAATAATCTGAACTATCCATTTAAGGTATCATGAAATAATCTTCCCTTTCTCCATCCTTAAAGAATGAAGAGCATAGTAAAGGTTTTGTCTTATTTAAACACAAAAATTGACAATAAAGATGCATGAAAATGAAAATTATGAACAAAAAGAATTTTGTAAAAAAAATGGTATAGATTTTATTTGAGGTCACTTTTAAGCTTTACATTTATTCAACAGGGATGCAGAGGTATTTTTCACAAGATCACACAAGACCATAAAATGGATGAGCTAGGTGACTACTTAAGGTCACGGCATGTGTCTGAGGAAGACATACAGCAAATGGTCAAGGACAAGGTATTTATTATACACGGGGAATGCTTAATTTTGACAGATAACACAAGCATAAACAAATAATAAAAAAACAAAAACAAAGTTTTGAAGAACTCTGAATATTTTGAACCGAGATTTCATGAAGGGCTGCACGGTGGCGCAGCAGGTAGTGCACGTGCCTCACAGCAAGAAGGTTGCCGGTTCGATCCCCGGGTCAGGCGGGGCCTTTCTGTGTGAAGTTTGCATGTTCCTTCCGTGCACGCATAGGTTCTCTCCAGGTACTCCGGCTTCCTCCCACAGACCAAAAACATGCTCATTAGGTTAATTGATGTAAATTGTCCGTAGGTGTGAGTGTGAATGTTTGTTTGCAATTGGCGACTGGTTCAGGGTGTACCCCGCCTCTCGCCCATTGTAGCTGGGATAGGCTCCAGCCCCCCCGCAACCCCGAAAGGGATAGGCGGTATAGATAGTGGATGGATGAATTCATGAAATATTTCTTTCTTCTTTTAGATTGATTCCAGTGTCATACAACTCATGACAGATGAACAGCTGAGAGAGTATCTGCCATCCTACGGTGATCGAGTGGCTATTTTTGGATAATGCAGATGGGAAGAAAAAGAACCCAGGATTTTTGAGAGACTGAGAGGGAAGCTTACAAGAAACAAAGCAGATAATGTACCTGAGAAAGAGCATCAAACCCATCTAAAGAATGCTCAGAAGAATCAGAGAAAAATTGAGATGGGATGGATGCATTTCAGAGAAGGGACATTTGTGCAGGTACGGACCAAAAAAGGTGGGGGAACCAGAAAAGAGACTGTCCTGAAGGACTGTAAAAAACAGAACCTGATTGAAAAGGCCGTGCAGTTGTTCTTTCCAGGAAAAAAATGCAGAGGGGAGCCTTTCTGATTTTGACGTTGATTTAACTGACTTTCAGCAGCAACCCATAGAGGATACTGTCACAGTTAGGGAACTGTATGATAAGACAAAGTTACCTCTGTTACGTTTTTATTTAACAACCAAGAAGAGAGACATTGTCAGTGACATAAATCTGGAGGAGGAGACTAGTGATGCAACTGCAAAAGAGGGGGAAAAGTCAGATGACCAACCTGATGTCTATCATTACTCTTCAGACACTCCTGCAACAGATGTAGACATAAATACTTCAGATGTCATTTATGTTGGACAGAACACAGTATTTGCAGATACAAGCAGTGAGAGTGTTTCCATTCTTTACACCACACTCAACCCAAGTGATGTTTTGCCAGAACAGGAAACATTAGTTCATGTGCATGCTTTAGAGGATAGTGGCATTGTAACTTTCCACACAGGAAGCATCTCTGGGATGGAGTACTCCAGTCTTGATGATACCTTGCCTCTCACTGAGGAACCCACTTTTGAACGACCCTTGCCTCCTTCCATGGATATATTGAATGAACAAGCTAATCAGAGAGAAAGAGTGAAGAAACTTGTTGTGCTTCATCGTGGACAGATTCTTAGAGAGCTTATTCAGGTGTTTTCTGAGGAAAGTATCATGGAGGATGACATTAGCTTTAAAGTTATTCTTCCTGATGGAAAGCTTGAAAAGGCTGTGGACGATGGAGGTGTTTTGAGGGATATGTTGTCAGAATTTTGGAATGACTTTTATGAGCAGTGCACTATGGGAAATGACTTCAAAGTGCCATACCTACGTCATGATTTTGGTAAACAAGAATGGGAAAGTGTAGGCCGAATAATCACATTTGGCTGGCAAAAAGAGAAGCACCTTCCTATAAAACTTGCACCTGTCCTTCTGGAGCAAGTCGTTCTTGGTGTTGCGGAGAGTGATGCTGTGGACAGCTTTCTCAAATATGTGTCAGAGTCTGAACGAGTGATCTTTGAATCTTGCCGTTCAGATTTTGAAGGTGTTGACCAAGAAGAATTGATGGAAATCATGGATCTTCACAACTGCCGAAGGTTTCCAACAGCAGATAACATCAAACAAATCTTAAGGGAGCTTGCGTATCAAAAACTGATTCAAGAGCCAGCTTTTGTGATTGAACAATGGGCCAACACAGTCGCACCTGTTCGATCAGAGCTGAAAAGTATTGCAGCTGCCTATGATGCACTACAACCAACAGCACGCAAGATCATGAGATCAATTATTTACCCCAGTACCCAGAACGCCCAGGAGAAACAAATTGTCAAGTATGTAAGTGCATACCTTCGAGAGTCTGACAACCACCACCTCTCCTCTTTTCTCAGGTTTTGCACTGGATCAGACTTGTTTACAGGAAAGAGCATCACTGTCAACTTCACACAACTACAGGGCTTTCAGCGAAGACCTGTTGCTCATACATGTGGCTGTTACTTGGAGTTGCCAGTCAGTTATGACAGCTACCCTGATTTTCGACATGAAAATGTGTGGGTAATGGATATTATCTAAGATAAAAAGATTTCAGCCAACAGGAGCTGGACTCCCACCAGATGTTCATTTGTAGCCTTTGTAGGTTTTCCAGATCTTTGACTTAAAGGATGTACAGTGAACTTGGTTAACCTTACTGATTGCCACATCTTTAACAAGATGTCCAACAAAACAAAGATGGCAAGAAACAGCAGAAAAAATGTGAGCATTGTTTTCAGTTAAAGAACATGTTCTTTTAAGAGTTTGCTATACTTTAGTTCAGAGAAAATACAGTGAATAAGGCAATAATTCAACCCCAAATAGACACTAGTCTCAGTCAGTCTCAGTGAAAATGTCTATCTCAGCTTGGTTCTCAGAAAAATGCTCATTTTTGGAGTGAACTGAAGATTGATGGTTTCTATTGCTGAACCTTACCAGTAACTTGAGTCTAAATGTATTATTGAGACAGCATTACTGTTATGATTATCAAATGAATCTTTTCTACAGTAATTTGGTCTATGAGAAGAAAATGGAGGAGCTTAACTCTGTGTTCTATTTAGCACATTATGCTACCAATAAGTCATGCTAAATGAGTTATTTCAGACAACATACAGTTGTGGTTAGGGAATGATTCATATATGGTAACATCCAGAATAATTTGGGATATGAGAGGAAAATGTAGGAACTTAAGTCTGTGTTCTATTTTGATCGTATTCGACTTGTGTTTGTTAGAACTTGAATGCATTTAATATCATCTAACCACCATAAGATACACACGGAATAATCAGCCCCGCTGTTCTTTTTGAAAAAACAGGTTTCCTTTGTAACATGGTTAGTAATTAACACATAAGAGTACAAAAAGAAATGTTATTTCACTGTTACACATATACTAAAATATGTTTTTATATTTGATATAATTAGTATTTATATCTGTTATGTTCATGAAACTGATGTTCCAGATGCACCACATTTGTTTAACTAGTTTGAAAAAATACTTAAGCAAATGAAACATTTATTACCAGTGGAAATACTTAAGTATTTATTTTCCTTACTGGAGCTACCTTAAAGGAACAGGTCACCTCAAAATCTAAAAATACATACATATCTTCTGGCTTGTAGTGCCATTTATCAATCTGTACCAATCTGGTGCCAGTTGTCTAGTTTTGGAGCTATCAGCCATAGAGATATCTGCCCTTCTCCAATATGATGGCACTAGATGGCACTAGTGGTGCTCACTGGGCCAGGGGAAAATTATGTATTTTTGATTTTGGGGTGAACTGTCCCTTTAGTTATTTGAGTATTTTAATCCCACAAAATCCACATTTAAAATTTGGGATGCATGATTTGTATTTTTCCAGCCAATATTGATATTAAAAGATGCTTATATAGCCTGTAGTTTACACACTCATAATGAATATGGATGGATAGTATATTTCACAGCTCTGACTGAACCAACCTAAAGTTCATTTAAAAAAAAAAATAAAAAAAAAAATAATAATAATTTTAATAGACATACTTTGGTTTTAATAGTGCATTTTGCCAAAGAATTCAAATTACATATATCAGGTATAGCCAGTATATTGGCTAATTTACACTGATATAGCTGGATAGGCCAATATTAACCATGCGTCCCTTTTTTTTAAATATTAGTTGTTGTTTTTTTTTTTGTTTAAAACAAAAAAGAATGTTGCAAAAAATTCTAATCTTGTTACAATTTACATGATTTTATTAAAGTTGACATTGTAGGCACTATTTTACTTACTAGTCTATACAGGTACTGTTGTTATTTACTAAAAGGCAGCTTGGCATGCCCAACCATTCCTTGAGCTTATATGGGTCACTATTAAAGGCTCCCTGCTGTTGCAAGTTAGATGAAATTGCAGTTAAAATAAAAAATATGCAATTTTGTATGTTGTGATTGCTGAATAATTTTAATAAATAATTCCGTTATACATGTGTGGATTTTGAATTTTTATCCAGTTCCTACAAATACATTAATTAATGGAAGTGCTTTGCACATATTTTGGAACATCTTTGATGTGCTACAAGAGTTACAAATATTTTTTTTTACATTCATCACTGGTTAAAACATGATTTACACAAAAATTGCAATCACTGTGTAAATTTCAAATTGTCCTGGAATGACACTGGAAAATATGTCTAAAATACAAAGTGTCATACAAGCCCAAGAAAACTAATGATCTATCTCTAGTTCATTGTTTATGAGCTCTCTGAGTTTAATATAGAGGTTAACTGTTTCATACACATCATTTGATGGTTTCAGATTCTATTCTGATATCAAGTCCACACAGATATCAAACACATCTTCATCACACGGAAAGTCCTTGAACACGCACTCGTCAAGGCAGAGTTGAACCTTTTCCAGGTCCACAGGGTGCAAACAGTCTCTGCTTCCATACAGGTGTGGGACAGCATGCAGAATGGAGGGATGTCCATGAGGTGATCGTGAGTTGTGGACTTGACGGATTCTGTGATTGTTCCATGCCAATACAACCTCATGAAGTTCTTCCTAAGAGGCAAATATCACAATATTCAATGCAAATGCATGAAATTATTTGACATTAGTGATTACTGCATTAATCAAGTAGACCTGACCCATGGTTTGTTTTATTTGTGCGATTTGTACTCTGTTCATAAAAGGGTGGGTTGGCACAATAATATAAATACCTACCAAATGTAATTTGATGTAGTGGATATAATGTTGCAATTATATTTTCACAGCTTTCAAAATGTGGTGGAAGAGACCAAAAAAAAAAAGGGGTATTTTACATCATTATGTCATACCATTTATTATGCAGGATAATTCTAGATGCAGAGCTACTCTGAGCTATGATGGCATTTTAGGGTCATTAGGTAGAACAATGTAAAAATAAACAAATTAACATAAATATACATAGATACATAATCAGAAATTATCTAACATTAATGTGACAATACTGGCAAAATGAGAGAAAAACAGAAATTCACTGAGATTACTGAATAATACATTTGTTGGGGAAAACAGGAATTCTCTGAGATGAATGTAAAAAATTTAAGAGAAGAAAACTTTTAGTCACTGAAACGTTTTGATTCAAACTTAGTAGGTGCTGATATCACCTCATCCAAATCAGTTTGTTGTTTTGCATATCACAGCTATTAGGGTGTGGTGATATCAAGAACTACTAAGGCTGAGTCAAAACCTTGTGAAGTGATAAAAACATTTTTTCCTCACATATTTATGATTTTATAATTTCAGCAAACATCCAAGTTTTTTTTCTCTTGCAAACATTTAATAATTTAATTTTAAAATGTAATTTTTTTTTACATTTATTTCAGCCAGAAACAATTTATGTTTCATTCATGCTATCCACAGTATGTACCTGTATTGTATGAAGAAAGCAAAACTGGATCAAGGATTTGTCCAAGAAGTTGTCTGAGAAGTAGCCATCTTCACGCAGTTTGTCAAATAAGTCTATCCAAAACTGAACACCCTCACTTCACAGGATCAGCCACCATTGTTCAATGCGCTGGTTTCCAGTACTTGGACCAAAGGTGACAGTGTTTGCCTCAACTTGGTTCTCAGAAAAATGTAAAAAAAAATGCTGCATTTCAGCCATGTGGCCATTTTCTGTACCTACAGTTGTGGTCAAAAGTTTACATAATGTCATGGCTCTCTTGAGTTTCCAGTTATTTCTACAACTCTGATTTTTCTCTGATAGAGTGATTGGAACAGATACTTCTTTGTCACAAAAAACATTCATGAAGTTTGGTTCTTTTATGACTTTATTATGGGTTAACAGAAAAAGTGACCAAATCTGCTGGGTCAAAAATATACATACAGCAACATGAATTAGCAATTTTGGTGACTTAGAAAGTTGTGTCAATGAAATGAGCTTCATAGCATGGCCTCTTAACTGCTTGTGAGTGATTATGAGTGACTATAGCTGGTGACTTCTCTGAGGCCATTTTAATAGGATTAATTAATAATTATTATTATTTATTAATATTAATTAATATTGGATACAAACGCCCACAAACGCTACAATGGGAAAGTCAAAGGAGCTCAGCACGGATCTGAAAAAGCGAATCATTGACTTGAACAAGTCAGGAAAGTCACTTGGAGCCATTTCAAAGCAGCTGCAGGTCCCAAGAGCAACAGTGCAAACAGTTGTTTGTAAGTATAAAGTGCATGGCACTGTTTTGTCACTGCCACGATCAGGAAGAAAATGCAAGCTATCACCTGCTGCTGAGAGAAAATTGGTCAGGAGGGTGAAGAGTCAACCGAGAACCACCAAAAAGCAGATCTGCCAAAAATTAGAAGCTGCTGGAACACAGGTGTCAGTGTCCACAGTCAAGCGTGTTTTGCATCGCCATGGACTGAGAGGCTGCCGTGCAAGAAGGAAGCCCTTGCTCCAAAAGCGGCACCTTAAGGCTCGACTGAAGGTTGCTGCTGATCACATGGACAAAGGTAAGACCTTCTGGAGGAAAGTTCTGTGGTCAGACGAAACAAAAATCGAGCTGTTTGGCCACAATGCCCAGCAATATGTTTGGAGGAGAAAAGGTGAGGCCTTTAACCCCAAGAACACCATGCCTACCAAGCACAGTGGTGATAGTATTATGCTGTGGGGCTGTTTTGCTGCCAATGGAACTGGTGCTTTGCAGAGAGTAAATGGGATAATGAAGAAGGAGGATTACCTTCAAATTCTTCAAGATAACCTAAAATCATCAGCCCGAAGGTTGGGTCTTGGGCGCAGTTGGGTGTTCCAACAGGACAATGACCCCAAACACACATCAAAAGTGGTAATGTAATGGCTAAATCAGGCTAGAATTAAGGTTTTAGAATGGCCTTCCCAAAGTCCTGACTTAAACCCCATTGAGAACATGTGGACAATGCTGAAGAAACAAGTCCATGTCAGAAAGTCAACAAATTTAACTGAACTGCACCAATTCTGTCAAGAGGAGTGGTCAAAGATTCAACCAGAAGCTTGCCAGAAGCTTGTGGATGGTTACCAAAAGCGCCTAATTGAAGTGAAAATGGCCAAGGGACATGTAACCAAATATTAGCATTGCTGTATGTATATTTTTGACCCAGCAGATTTGGTCACTTTTTCTGTTAACCCATAATAAAGTCATAAAAGAACCAAACTTCATGAATGTTTTTTGTGACAAAGAAGTATCTGTTCCAATCACTCTATCAGAGAAAAATCAGAGTTGTAGAAATAACTGGAAACTCAAGAGAGCCATGACATTATGTTCTTTACAAGTGTATGTAAACTTTTGACCACAACTGTAAATCGAGTCTGAGTCTGGTAGGGCACCCACCAGCAGTGATTACAGCATCCATGTAGTAACAAGCGATGATCTTCGGATCGTTGTTTGTTTTGTAAGCTTCAAGCCATATCATCTTTCTGGAAAATCCGTCAATGCCTCCATTGATTGCAATTCCAAATGGCTTAAGCTTGCGTAGCCTTCAATGTGCCAGACATAATTTGGACCACAGCTGTGGTACACATGCCTCCGTAGTCTGTTTCTTGACCTTAGATCAACACCTTCACCATCCAGTAACTGTAGTAATATTCGAACTGTTTCTCTGTCCGTCAGGATTCCATTTAACCAACATTTTTGGTGCATACATCTGTAACCATGGCACTGACCAGATGTTTCCAGTTGCTGTTCAATGAAGGTTGCCACTTCAGCCACATCAGTTTTATTCTTTCGACACATAGCCTCTTCTTGCTTAAAATCCTTTCAAGGGTGCGTTTGCTTAGTTCAATCCCATGTGAATTTGCAAGCAAAGTGAGTATTTCATCCGTTGTAAATCCACGTTTAAAGTAGTCATCTATATACTCACAATCCATCTCTGTGTCAAACTCAAAGTGCTGCTACTGTAACTGTTGTTTAAGTATCTCATAATTATGACTTTTTATCTCATAATTATGACTTTTTATCTCATAATTTCGACTTATCTCATAATTATGATTTTTTTTATCTCATAATTTTGACTTTTTATCTCATAATTATGACTTTTTATCTCATAATTTCGACTTTATATCTCATAATTTTGACTTTGTATCTCATAATTATGACTTTTTTATCTAATATTTTCAACTTTTTATCTCTGAATTTTGACTTTTTATCTCATAATTATGACTTTTTTATGCCATAATTTCAACTTTTTTATCTCATACTTATGACTTGTTATCTCATAATTTCGACCTTTTATCTCACAATTTCAACTTTTTATCTCATAATTATGACTTACCTTAGGGATATTTTTTCTTTCAGTGGCGGAAACGGGCTTCCATACATTTATTTGATTTTACCATGAAAATCAGAATATATGAGTAAGACGAGTGTTAGCTTTGTTCCTCGGTTCTTTTGTTGAAAGCCCAAGAACGATCCGGAGAAGTCTTCAGTTCACAGTCAAAGTATTTATTTGAGGTCACATATAAAGCAATGCAGCACTGGTCTCAGAGTGTCAGATTTCCCGCAGGATCTCAGCCAGAATGAGCACAGTTGTCAGACAAAACAGCACATTTATGGTGTTGGGCTTGACCAACCCCGTACAATAATCATAATTACAGAATATAATTGGCCAGTTCCCAAGTCCTGGGCACAACACATCTTGTTCTGAACATGTGATAAACAATCTGTATGTGAGTGTGTGTGCTGTTTTCAGGCGTGGAATTGATGTGACAGACATCATAAATACAAAAGAGAGGAGCCATTGTTATCAGGACTGGTTGTCCCCAGGCAACTGATATTTTATGACTTAAGGCTAAGAGTCACATTCTTCAAACCATGCAAACGTAATTAAGAACATGAGGTTCCTTCAATGCAGTAAGATGTTTTATGTACCCAAGTGTTTTACCTAACAAGATGCTCTATGTACCATAATTATTACATAACAATTCCCCCTTTTGCCATGATTCTATCATGTCAACATAATGAATGGAAGTCATATAGATACACACGTTAAAAAATACCCCCCAAAAACGGAAGATAATAATAAATGGTAGATCAAAGACATTAACTGCTGAATGAAATAGTGATACAAAACTAGACAATTTCCCCAAGGGAAATTTTGAAAGGGTCACGGGGCTACTGACGGAGTGTGACAATGCTAACAGCTGCTAATGCTAAGCTAACATTAGCATGTCAAATAATGCGTTAAAAATATCTGAACCACTTTTAGGATGCATTTAAGAATCATTTTATCATGTTAGCATTAGCATGCTAACATTAGCAAATTAGCACAACAACCTCATATCAAAGTCAAACCTGTTCATAGGACCTCATGTTAGCATTCACCACAATGCTAACAGCAGCTAATGCTAAGCTAGCATTGGCATGTCACCACTGCATAAGTAACACCTTGAAAAGATCTCAAACACCTTTAGAATGCATTCAAGAATCATTTTACCATAGCATAGCATGTTAGCATTAGCATGATAATCATTAGCATGTTAGCACACCAACCCAACATCAAAAGTCAAACCTGTATGCACCATCAAGTTCACAGTACCCCATGTTAGCATTAGCATGTTAGCATTGTGGCTAATGCTAACAGGCCAACATCATTCATTGCATTACATTTCAAACTCACCAGTAATATTAGGTAAGACAAGTGGCTCCTTATCAAGCCACTGCAGAGCTTGGTGACAGGCTGATCGTTTGAATCAGCTGCATAGCTGTTTGGGGCTGGTTGTCCCCAGACAACTGATATTTTATGACTTAAGGCTTTAGGCTTTTTTTCACAGTATCTCAAAATGAAGTCAAATTAAAGCATGCTGTCCTTCAACAACATGCACAATTGAATGTTTCTAAAGTGGAACTGTCATTCTAAGACAGTTTGACACATAAAAACAGCTAAATCATGTCATGCCATGCTGGCCTTCAAAAACATTCGCATTTGAGTGTTTTTCAGCTGCGGGTTTAGTTCTGAGACAATTTGACACATGAAAACAGCCACACTTTCAATAGTGACTATTGATATTAATGTGTCCTCTGATGATTATACATTAGCTTCTGGCTATTTGCTGTGTATGTGCAGTAACTGTAATGTAAGTCAAATGAAGTCAGGTTGTCCTTTTTTTATCATCCACAATTGAGTGTCTGAGATGGAAATTTCATTTGAAAAAAGGTTTGTTTTGTTTATGTGCTCTTTTGTCCTTGTGTGTGTGTATGTGCTACCCCTTTAGAATGTGTATATTGTAGAGATCTCATGAAGCTCATCTGTTCCATCTGATTCTGCCACAGGTAAGTGGCTCAAGTAAGCTGAGCAATAGATCACACCCTCCTCAGATGAAAGAGATCCTGGATGGCTGTGTTTCACTCCATGTCGTTCCACAGAGGAGACTAATAAAAAAAAGCAATAGGAATAAATAATTTAATTATTATTAAAAATAATAATCGGAATAATATCTTATGAATTGATCTTATACAGCGCTTTTCAGGTTACTTAAAGACACTGCAAGTAATGAAATAAATGAATAGATCAATACATACATACATACATACATACATACATACATACACACACACATACACACACACACACACACACACACACACACACACACACACACAAATATATGGCAGTGCTCACAATCTTTGGCTCCTTTCTTCTCTAAAATGGTAAAACCTTTAACAATGTACTCCACTTCAAGAGCTCTCCAGATAACTGTCTCTTTTTGACTTTTCTCAGCAACAGTCAGCAAGGTAATGTGCTTTTCTCCAAGGTACGTAGTGTTTTCAATAACAGGCAAAGAGGGTGTTAATGCTCTCTCTGCTGATGTCATATTTTAACTACACTTGTTAAAATTTACTGGCTGGTCATTTTATGTGGGCCACACTGATACCCTTCAAGAATATCCACAGTTGAGTGTCTCTGAACAGGAAGTTTGATACTCAGACCTAATGGCACTTCATAAGAGCTCCACCCAAAATACTCATGTTCATTTGATTTCAGTGTCAACATCACATGACCTCATTGTCGGAAGCACAAAATAACATTTGCTTTATGCAAGGAACATTTCCAATTTAAGCAAAACAAAACCAAGCCATACTTCATTGATACCCACATTTGAGTGTTTCTGAGATGGAAACGGTTTACCAAAGAGTCGCTAAAAATAAAAGAGAAAGAAAAAAATGTGAATTTAAAATGAGAATAAGGGAGGACTGGACAGTACTGGGGTGTTCCTCAGTAAATTAACAAATCACCTCAGGGATGTGCCATATCATATCATATATTCACGATAATGCCAGTATAATTTCTGTGATTACAAAATTCATGTTGTCTTGTCACTCGTCTCATCGTCTTCCACTTATCCAGGTCTGGGTGGCGGAGGCAGCAGCCTGAGCAATGAAGCCCAGACAGCCCTCTCCACACAGCCACTTCCACCAGCTCCTCCTGAGGGATCCCAAGGCATTTCCAGGCCAGCCGAGAGACATAATATCTCCAGCGTGTCCTCGGTCCACCCCGTGGTGTCCTCCCTGACGGTCTGATCTCCGGACACAGAAGCTGTCTGAAATTCCTATTTTGATAATGGTAAAATTTGGACAAGTTGAAAAAAAATCTGTTTGTATGGAACTGCATTTTATCTTTGTGGATTGTTTTGATGCCAAATTGACAAGAAGACTGCCGACATATAATGCCTTTTATCTTGTGTTTCTGGAGTAATGTGTTTTTGCGGACACGTAAGGAATTGTTAATACATCATATTTCTTGAAGGGAGATTGGCATCATGATTTCCCCAGAGACCACAGGGAGTTCAAATACTGAATATATATTTTTCAACGTTTTGTCACAACCACAGAAATGCTAGGTAACTGCTAAAGTCTGGCAGAGTTGTCTGACAGCTTAGTTATTGGTTTGATTAATTGTTTACAGTCTAATAATATGTTTTTATTTAATACTGACAGTGGCTGAACAGGCTAATGATCAACTACAAAGGCTAATATTTCTCCCTATGTTTATTTCCTCTTTTTGTCAGCTGCTGAGTGTCTGCAGTGTATCCAGTTCCAAGAAGAGAACAGGTTTCTTGTCGGTGTGTTCAATGTTTAGCATGTCAAAAGGGATTTAATTCAATTCTGTGACTGCTATTATGAGCTCAGACCACCTTGTTGCACTGACCTCCACCATCATGAAGTGCTTTGAAAGGCTAGCCATAAAACAAATAAGATCCAGCCTCCCCTCTCTCCTGGACCCATTTCAGTATCCGTATCAGGCCAACCGGTCCAGCAATGATTATCCCTCAGCCAACCAGCTTGGCCTGAGCAACCTCCTCTGGAATTGGTGGCAGGACTTTGTCACAGAGAGATCACATGCAGCACAGGTCAGCATCAGCAACAGTGATGAGATGAACTACAGGGGCGAAGTGAACCCACTGGCCATGTGGTGTGGACATACCAATCTCGCCCTAAATATGGGGAAAACAAAGGAGATTGTCACTGACTTCTGGAGAACCTCTGTGAGAGGGTGGAGCAGCACCACATTACTGAGGACCTCTCCTGAACAACAAACACCGCATCAGTGGCAAAGAAAGCCCAGCAGCATCTTTACTTCCTCAACAAATTATAGAGAGCGAGAGCCTCAGCACCCATCATGTGCTCTTTCTACCGAGGCACCATGCAAGCTCCACCAGACTGAACTATTTATCCTCACACTTTTTACAATTACAATTAATTTATCATTTGGCTTTTTACTTTGACCCCTCTTGATGTACTGTACTTGTGGTGTAATTGACAAAAAAATCGATTTTTGACTTTGACCCGTAGCCCATCTATAGACTTAATTATATTGTTGAAATATAACAGTAACAATTTATATCCCATTCAATATGCCTTTATTTGTCCCGCGAGGGGAAATTCCAATTTCACAGCAGCACCAATAAAGTGGATAGAATAATAAAGACAACAAGTGCATGCAAGTTAAACACAACAAGTATATACAAAACGGTGGGATAGAAAGAAAAACGTCATCCTAAAAAATTGTAAATAGTATTTACAGACAACAGTCTGTCACAGTGCCGGTAGTATTGCACAGATTATTGTGTAGTGTGTACTACCTTAATTTGATGTTGCATTCGTTGATAAAATGTCGGGGCACCACCTTCCTCAGCTAAGAAGGACTGCAGAAATTAACTGCTATAACGCTGATAAATACTAACGAATGAACTAACAGTAAACCAGTCTGATAACCTGAAGTGTAAATTCTGGATACAGGGATCGTAAATATTCAGTTCAAAAGGACACCGTCTAACCAGGACTTAAATCAAAATATCATTTATTAAGCAGAAGTGTGGATAATGGGTAATGTACCATGAACAATAAGACAGAAGATGGGAGGTGATATGACAGCACAAACAAGAAACTTATGGCAACACAAGGGTAAATAAATTGGCGATAGTGAGAGGCAGTCAAAAAGGAATAATGGGGACGCGAACGCAGGGTTAAGGGAAAGAACGATTAATGGAGAGAATTTGGACGAATTGACCTAATCTTAACCTCACGGACCAACTCTTATTCAAACCCACTTAGCGTGCCTACTTGGTTGCTGGCGTCCCGTTGTGCTCTGCTCCGAACTGGCTCGAAGACGTTCCAGATATTCGTCCGCGGCTCGATCTACTTGGTGGTCTAGTGGAAGGCCCAGACCTCCAAGATGACAAACCGGTGCGGAACGGGGCGTCTCTGGAACTGGTTCGGCGGTCGGTTACAGATGATGGACTGCTCCGGATGGTTGTGAACCGGACCAAGGATCAACAGCTGGCCGCAGGGTTTTGGTTCGGTTGAGTCCGTGACGGATTATTTTAGACTGATAGTACAAATTAAGAGTCTCTTCGATGGCCGGTCGAAGAAGGCTACAAAATTAGTATTACTTGCCTAAATTCATTAATGAAAACAAAACAAAACGTTGGCTAAAGAGGAAGTTAACTTTGCAGTTTACGGCAAATTATAAGAATACGTCTTCTGAAAATTATTTACGCTACTCGGAATGCTTGGAGTAGCTCGAAGACGAAAACTTAAGGAGCAAAACAGCTGTGCAAAACTTAAGACAAAAGCAAAGAAAGGAATTCAGCTGAGAGTAACTAGACGTGAAAGAAAACAAAGGAACAGAACAAAAGAACAAAACAAAACTAAAAATCTACTACAAATCTACTACAAAATCTACTAATCTACTACTGAAACGCGCACTACACGCAGTTTTTAAAGGTCGCTCCGGGGCGTGTCGAAAGGCAGGCCATCGAATCACGGGAGACTCTTTGTGCCGCGCGGTGTAATTTCGCCTCATGGAGCTGAACTAATCAAAGAATCATACGAGGGCTCATCTGCTTCTCACTATGGTCAATCACATATAATTTCAATGACCAATTTTCAATGGCATTTCAACATTGCTCACAGCATGCATTAGACACTTTCTATGGTTGGGTGAAAACATTAAATGATAATCATGGTACAGTTTTATCCTAACAGGTATAATAACTCAATGAATAACTAATACAAAAATAAAGGTAGGAATAAAGAGAGGCAGATTATATTTGTCAAAATGATTATCACGATTATGGTTACTTATCGATAAATGTGCCAGGTCAAGCATATTCAATCTGACGGTTAGGAAACTCTGGATGGCAGTATGGTTTTGTGGTGACAATTCATACAAACTTTTATAAAACCGTTAAAATCAAAACTTGGTCATACTTCAGGTCAGAGATACGGGAAAAACATCAATATTATGCGTACCCCAAGTCCTGCAAGTTGAAAACATGAAAAGTTAAGTTTAACATAAAAGTCTGGTTATCTTGGAGTGTTGAGGAAAATCACACAAGCATACACAAGTTGCCTCAATGGATGTCCGGTTTACGACCCATCAGCATTTGCTGATGTTTGTGGATGTTCCTCTGGAGCCTGGCGTTTGTCTCTCCAGACGGTTTTATTGTCTTGATCACTCTTGGGGCTATCAGGAGAGAATTAGCATTGCCATGAGAAACATAGTGAGGAGAAGGTGAGGAGAAGGCCACCTTTGATGTTGAGGTGTCTGTGTCCCTGGCTTCCCTGAAAAGAAAACATGGAGGAGATGTCTCTTGTCCAGACATCTTTTCTCTCTTCGAAATCAGTTTGCATTATAGGTAAACCAGATGGTCTACAATTCAATCAGTTGGCGGGTTTACACCTCCATTTCCCTTGAGTATCACCAGAAAAGGAGGGAAAGAAGGGGTCAGTTAAAGGCCGGTTCTGCTACAATTGCAAAGGTTATTGCACATATTGTTTCACAGGTTATTGCACAGATTATTATACATATACATACATATATACATACATGCATATTATACCGATAACTTTGAGCAGTTTCTGTTGTACAGTCTGACGGCTGCAGGAAGGAATGACCTGCGATACCGCTCCTTCACACACTTTGGATGTAGCATCCTATCACTGATGGAGCTCCCCAGTGCAGTGAGTGTGTGTTGGAGGGGGTGGGAGTCATTGTCTGTCATGGAAGACAGCTTGGCTGTCATCCTCCTCTCCCCCACCTCCTCCACCTGTTCCAGAGGGCATCCCAGGACAGAGCTGGCCTTCCTGATGAGTTTGTCCAGCCTCTTTCTGTCAGCTGTTGTGATGCAAATATAATGATTTGTTTGCATTTTTAAAAATCAGCCAAGACAGAATTCTGAGAAAAGGTTGAATATTCAGGTTGCAGTTTGAAGGTCAAGTGAATTTTATATAATTTTATATTCTATATAGCACCATCTCATGGAGATGCTAATTCTTTCTTGATAGCCCATGGGAGATACGGACAATAAAACTGTCTGGGTGAGGGGTGCCAGGTCCCAGAGGAACCTACAAAATCAGATAATGCTGATGGGTTGTAAATTAGACATTCCTGAAGCACACTGTTTTGTATGTCTGTGTGCCTGGTTTCTAATACACCAGGATAACTGAATCTCTATATTTATATTTGATTTAACTTTGGATTTTCTTACAGTACAAAGCCCATAATCTGTATGATGTCAATGCTTTTCCGGTGTTTCTAGCTTGTAAAATGACCAAGCTGTGATTTTAACTTTCCTGCAAAGTTTGTCTGAGTTTCTACCATGGAACCATACTGCCATCTAGAGGTTAGTAGCAGTTAGGTTGAATATGCTTGATGTGAGTCAGTTATTAATAGTAACCATAATAGTGATAATCATTTTGGGGCAAATAGTCTGCCTTTCTTTATTTCTTTGTTATGTTGTGTTAGTTATACCCTGAGTCATCATATATATTAGGATGAGTATAGAAATTGTTATCATGATTATTGTTGAATGTCACCATCTACGCATAAGAATTGTCTTATGCATGTTGTGAACAATGTTACAATGCCATTGAAAGTTAATCATTCAAAATATATGTGATTGACCATAGTGAGAAGCAGATGAGCCCCTTGTTTGAATCATTAATTAATTCCTGCTCTGTAAGGTGAAATCACATCGCACGCCCACGAACCATCCCACATGCACGACAGCCTATTGATTAGACACGCCCTGGAGCAGTTAATACCATCTGCGGCATACAGATTTTGTCTTCTTCTAGTCTAGCTCTCTTCTCTGCTTCGTTTTGAGTCTTAATTTTTCCTTTGCCTCTTGGTTGTTTTCTGCTGAGTTTCATCCAGCCTTCTTTTGTCCGTAGTCTTGTTCAGTCATTTTTGTTTCGTCATTTTTCTCAGTCTTTTGTGCTGCTCATAGCCACACCGAGTAGCTTGAGTTAATTCTTCAGAAGACGTATTTTCTTTTGTGAAACTTTCATTTTTACTCACTGCGTTAAGCCACATGATTTTTTTTTTTTTTTTTTTATTATTATTAAAATTCTAGTCAAGTAATAATAATTTTGGAGACACTTTTCGACCAGCCATCGAAGAGGCTATCAATCTTATTATTATTAAATCTAAAGTCGTGCTTCGGTTACCAACTAAGCCAAAGACCTGCAGCCTGCTGCTGGGTTAGACAACCATCCAAAGCCGTTCGTTGCCTGCCGTCGACACCATAGAGCTCCAGCTCCTGAACATCCCTGTCCCACATCAGCTCTCAACCTTGGTGTGCCTGGTTCTTCCACTGGACCACCGCACAGATCGAGCCACGGACGATCACTGGAAGCCTCTTTGTGTCAGTTCAGACCAGGCCTCAACAAGAACGTTGCTGATAAAGTAGGCATGCATTAAGTGGGTTTGAATAAGAGCTGGTCCGTGAGGTTATGATAGTGTTAATTTACCTAAATTCTCTCAACCATTTATTCAAGAAATTAACTTTCCATTTGCGTCCCAATTTTTCCCTTAAAACTACTTCTCAACTACCCAAACTCATTCTGCCATTGTTTTGCCAAAGGTTTCTCTCTGCAATTGTTTGTGTTATTTCATATCACCTATATCCTCTGTCATACCATTCATGATACATTATTCATTACCCATAATTGTCCTTAATAAATCAAACCTTTTATTCAAGTAAAAAGGTCCGAATTCAGCTTCGGATCGTTTATATCCGAAGCTGGATATAAACGATCCCTGTATCTAGAGTTTGTGCTTCAGATTATCAGACTGGTCTACCGTCGGTTCATTCGTTAGCACTACATCAGAAGTTCTAAAAGCAGACAAAAATATGTGTTTTATCTTGATAAATGGACTGAAAGTTTCTGACTTCCCATATCAAGAGGGCCTAGACTGCTGTAATTAAAAGAAACACATGAACACCATTATTCTTTTAAGTGTTTGTGTCGGTGTATGTCTGGATGGTAGATGTGTGCCAGTTTGAGGTGAAGTTGTGGCTTTTTCATTTGTGTGGAATCTACACACACTTTCATTGATGAAATTGTGTTTGATTAGCAAGTCTCGCAAAGGTGCTTTAGGAAAAAATGGTGGTCTCCATTTGCAGGCATGACTGAACTTATTAGAGGCCAATTTGCCATATAGTATAGTGGATATATAGCAGTTTAATTTTTAAGATGTAACATTATTCCTGTTTCACTTATGGAGAATCTGTTCACTTGTATTTTCATGTGCGTTGTAATAGATTGAAAGCTGGTGGGGTTTTCTTTGGTTTTTTTTTTGGATGTGCTGCATTCTCACCATAATGGGACATTGTGAGCCTGTGATTAGTGAGTCTGGCAAAAGTGCTTTTGAAAAAATGTGGTCTCCATTTCCAGGCATGACTGAAATGGGATATTGTGAGTTGCACAGGATATGGCAATAGCAACATGAAAATGTTTGTGAACACCTGTGTGGTTCAAAAACAGGTTTCACAATTTATTATTCAAAAACATGCACGTTTTTTTATCTTACATTGGACAAGTATAACCTGTTATTACTTTTTTTAATCAGAGAAATCACCAACACTGTCAGTTTGAGAACATCTCTCTCACACATAGTACCATGTGAGCGACTTAAGGTAGAGGCAAGATCCAGGCAATGCTGTTCTAAACTGACTATACAAGGCTCATCTCAAAAAAGCATAATTCTGCGGTTTTTATGTTGGGAACTGAAAGGTCTCACAAATTCAGTCATATCTAAAGACTTTGCCCGTTGGAACTCAATGCTCAGGACCCCAAGGTGATTCAGACGACTATCTGCCATTGTTGTTCTAAGTTTGTTATTAATTAAACTTAGGGCTGAAAAGCTCTGCTCACATGAGGCACTGCTCACGGGCATAACAATGGCAATCCTTCCTAGCCTAAACAGCTCATGAAACACCTCCTTGAAAGTTCTAGGAATACTACAAACTCAAGAAGTGTAGTGAATCTCTGCATCCCATCTTTTTCTTTCCTCTCCAAAACTCTCTTGATCTGATACGGTTTGCCTGTGGTATCGTAGTCACGATCGCTGTTGCGTTCATTCAGATAATAGTCTTCTTCTTCTGTCAGCTTTATTGACGGTGAACCTGCCTATTTGATGCACTACTGCCACCAATGTTTGGGCATGGAATTGCATTCACCTATAATCTGATGGTCATTGTGTAGCAAAACGACAGATGAGTGACAGGACAGGGGCACTTCAGGGGGTCAATTATGGCGCATTTCCATTACACAGTTCCAGCTCTACTCGGTTCTACTCTACTCTACTTGGTTTGGTTGAGTTTCCATTACAATTGAGTACTTCATAGTACCTCCTCAACGTAGGCGGGGTCGTCATACCACGGCTGTGCGAAACTGCCATGATGTCAATTTGTACGCGACACAAACAGAGCCGACAAACAATGGAGGACATCGAGGCGAGGTTGTATTTGCTGCTCGGTTTGTGGCTTTGTGTTACACACAAACCCAGAAAAGTCTGGACCTCATCGACGGACCACGGTGATATTTTACGAGCAGAATAAAGAATAAAGTCAGCGGTTGCTGTTGCCTGGCATTACAATGGAGGGGGTTGTTTTTCCGGTGTTGGACGTCGCCGAGACCAGTGACGACACTCTCCAGCCAATCGGTGGCCGACAGGCTGTTGACATCACACATATAGTATCGCTTCTACTCGCTTGGAACCTCGCCAGAGTAGGTACTAAAAATAGTATCGGGTACCAGGTACTATCCCTAATGGAAACACAAAACAACCGGGTAGAATAGAGTCGAGTCGAGTCGAGTGCTCGTGGAAATGTGGCATTAGATTTCAGATGGGGCCAATGCCCCTGTGGCCCCACCCCTAGAACCACCACTGCATGAGGGACTGCTTTAACACCACTGACTGGGACATATTGTCTCATGGGGAGGACATTAACAGTCTGACTCACTGCATCACGGACTATATCAACTTCTCTGTGGAAAACACTGTGCCATCCAAGAGAGTGTGGTGTTTTCCCAACAACAAGCCCTGGGTGACCCCTGAACTGAAGTCTCTGCTAAATGAGACGAAGAGGGCCTTCATCTCAGGAGACAAGGACGAGCTGCGGAGAGTACAGCGGGAGCTGAAGTATAACATCAAGAGGTGTAAGAAAAACTACAGAGAGAAACTGGAGCAGCGCCTGGAGAAGAACAATGTCCGAGATGTGTGGAGAGGTCTGAAACATATCTCGGGCCATGGCAAAAGTGGGGATGGACAAGCTACCACTGGAGATCAGGCCTGGGCAAATGAGTTAAACTTGTTTTTTAGTAGATTTGATTCTGCCCCTACTCCAGCCCCCTTTCACTGGGGCCAAACTTCTTCACACCTCTCCAGGCCAGTCGTCTCCCTTCAGCTGCAGTCCTTAACACTTCAGCTCCCCTCAGACCACTCTGCTCCAACCCCCCGTATTCATCAAGGACCCCCCACCACCACCACCACCTACAGCTCTGGACTACCCCCCACAGTCACCCCCTCCACCCTCTCCATTACTATAGACCAGGTGAGCAGGGAGCTCAGGACAACAAAGGCCAGGAAAGCCTCAGGCCCAGACGCCATCAGCTCCAGGGTGCTCAGGGAGGGAGGGAGTCAAATGTGGTAGTCAGCAGCACAGGGGCCCCCCAGGGAACGGTGCTGTCACCGTTCCTTTTCGCCCTCTACACCACGGAATTCATGTACAACTCCACCCTCTGTCATCTGCAGAAATTCTCTGATGACAGTGGCATTGTTGGCTGTGTGTCAGAGGAACATGAGCAAGAGTACAGGGGAGTCATCACGGACTTCGTGGACTGGTGTCAGCAGAAACACCTGATCATAAACACTTGAAGAATTGTAAAAATGTATGTTTCACTCTTTCAGAAAGACATTTTGAGGCCTATTTATCAGCTTGGTCCTCCTGCCTCACAAAGTAAAGGCAACATGCCATGTTCCTCTGAACATGTTGAAGGTGCAGTCTCACAGTTTAGCTTCACTGAGATATTTAATACAATTTTTTGTGTAAATGTACAATATTTCATAACAGAGGAGGGATAACATACAAGAAGGGCTGATTTGTTGTCACTAGGTATGATGAATTCAATGAACTCGTCCTCATTGCAATGAAAGATGATTGACATAAGACGAGATAAGACTTTATTGATTCTACACCAGGTAAATTTATTTTGCACTCTTAATGCTCTCTGTATCTGCAAGGCCATTTCTATGTGGTGATTTTTTTTCTCAACTATCCTCTAAATCAGTGATTCTCAACTGGTGGGTGACAGTCCAAAAGTGGGTGGCAGACGGACATTGGGGCAGAACTCCACCATGCGCAATACAGAGAGCAGAGGGCCATGCGTGACCATGTAGAGACAGAAATGACATACCGTCATGTGAATAAGATAAATAACTTAGTAAAAAATGATAATAAAAGAACCAGATATAGACCTGTTCTGTAGGAAAATTATTCTCAAATGGCTCATGTTGTGAGCTGGCATTATAGACTAGAAAAAGAAGAGAAAATTAAATAAAATACACTTGATCTTCAAACTGCAACCTGAATGTTCAACCTTTTCACAGAATTCTGTGTTGGCTGATTTTTGAAAATGCAAATCATTATATTAATTGTTATTGTTATATTTCAACAATAAAATTAAGTCTATAGATGGGCTACGGGTCAAAGTCAAAAATCAACTTTTTGTTTATTACACCACATGTACAGGACATAAAGAGGGTGTCCCCCCAGTAAAAAAACAAAACAAAACAAAAAAAAACGTATGAAGGTAAAAACAATAGGACAAAAACAGGACAAGTGTTTAAAATAAATACAGGGGTACAAAACTACTGAACAGTACAAAGACAAAAAAATGTGATTACAAAAAAAATGTGAGTTATGAAAATCTCATATGTATGTTGCTTTGGAATAAAAGCGTCTGCGGAATGACAAATTAATTGTAATTGTAAAAAGTGTGAGGATAAATAGTTTAGTCTGGTGGAGCTTGCATGGCGCCTCAGTAGAAAGAGCACATGATGGGTGCTGGGGCTCTCGCTCTCTTTAATTTGTGGAGGAAGTAGAGGCGCTGCTGGGCTTTCTTTGCCATTGATGCAGTGTTTTTTGTTGAGGAGAGGTACTCAGTAATTTGGTGCTGCTCCACCCTCTCACAGCAGAACGATTTGTGGTAAGTGGGGGGTGTTGGGGGTGGGTTCTCCAGAAGTCAATCTCCTTTGTTGTCCCCACATTTAGGGCGAGATTGGTATTTCCACACCACATGGCCAGTGGGTTCACCTCGCCCTTGTGGTTGGTCTCATCACTGTTGCTGTGCCGACCAGTACTGCATGTGATCTCTCTGTGACAAAGTCCTGCGACCAATTCCAGAGGAGGTTGCTCAAGCCAAGCTGGTAACTGCTGAGGGATGACAGTGATTCTCTTGTGTCCAGGAGGGCGAGGGCTGAGTGGAGAGCAGAGGAGACTGCATCATCAGTGGACCGGTTGGCCTGGAATGCAAACTGAAATGGGTCCAGGAGAGGTGGGAGGCTGGAATTTATTTGTTGCATGGTGGGCCTTTCAAAGCACTTCATGATGGTGGAGGTCAGTGCAACAGGGCGGTAGAGTTTCAGCACCCATATTAGCATTTGAGTCTGAGCTCAGAAGAGCAGTCACAAAAATTAATTAAAGCCCTTTTGACATGCTAAACATTAAACACACCGATGAGAAAGTTGTTTTCCTCTTCTTGGCACTAGATACACTGCAGACACACAGCAGCTGACAAAAAGAGACATCGACAAGCTTTCTTGTCATTCAGTAAACAGCAGGTGTGCACTGAACAAAATTTCTATTGCAGCAGGCTCAGTGCAGGCTAGGATATATATATAGATATATATATAAATGAACAGTATGTGGTGAAAATATTTGCAATTATCGTAAAGAAAGTTAAAATAAACAGTAGAATAATTTTGTATATACAGTGTATAAATAAACAGTATGTAAAATCAACAGTTTGTGCTCATTTAGAATTCAGCAGTCTGATGGCCCGAGGGAAAAAGCTGTTGCAGAACCTGGTGGTCCTGCAATGAATGCTGCAGAACCTCTTTCCAGAAGCCAGCAGGGAGAACAGACAATTGTGGGGATGTGAACTTACTGATAATGTAAAAAGTGGAGATAAATATAGGTAAATATTAGCTTTTCAATTCAATTCAATTTTATTTATTTGTATAGCGCCAAATCACAACAGAAGTTGTCTCAGGACACTTTCCATATAGAGCTGGTACAGACCAAACTCTTTTATCTACAAAGAAACCAACAATTCCCCCATGAGCAAGCACTTGGCGACAGTGGCGAGGAAAAACTTCCTTTTAACAGGCAGAAACCTCGAGCAGAACCAGACTCTGGGTGGGCGGCCATCTGCCTCGACCGGTTGGGTGAGAGAGGAAGAGCAAGAGAGGGAGAGTGAGACAGACAGACAGACAGACAGAAATGCAGTCAGAGAGAGAGAGAGAGAGACAGACATGCATCACAGTAACAGTGACAGTGGAAGCTGGTAATTAGCCTTTTCAGCCACTGTCAGTGTTCAATACAAACAAATTATTAGACTGTAAACCATTAATCAAACCAATAACTAAGCTGTCAGACAACTCTGCCATACTTAAGCAGTTACCTAGTGTTTCTGAGGTTGTGGCAAAATGTAAAAAAAAAAAAATAATAATTATCAAAATATGAATTTCAGACAGCTTCTGTGTCCATGGATCGGACCATCAGGGAGGACCCAGGACATGCTGGAGGGATTATGTCTCTCCGCTGGCCTGCAGAGAGGGCTGTCTGGGCATCCTCGCTGAGGCTCCTGCCCCCACGACCCAGATCCTGATGAGCAGAAGACGACGAGACAGGAGACAAGACAATATGAATTTTGTAATCACAGAAATTATACTGGCATTGTTGTGAATATATATGATATGGCACATCCCTGAGGTGATTTAATTTACGGAGGAACATCCCAGGACTGTACCAGTACTGCTCCCTTTTCTAATTTTAAATTCTAATTTTTTCTTTCTCTTTCATTTTTATCGACTCTTTGGTAAACCATTTCCATCTCAGACACACTTAAATGTGGGTATCAGTGTAGTATGGCTTGGTTTTGTTTTGCTTAAATTGGAAATGTTCCCTGCATCGAACAAATGTTTATTTCGTGTCTCTGACACTGAGGCCATGTGATGTTGACACTGAAATCAAATGAACATGACTATTTTGGGTGAAGCTCTTATGAAGTGCCATTAGGTCTGAGTATCAAACTTCCAGCTCAGAGAAACTCAACTGTGGATATTCTTGAAGGGTATAAGTGTGGGGCCCTGCAATCGGCTGGCGACCGGTTCAGGGTGTACCCCGCCTCTCGCCCATTGTAGCTGGGATAGGCTCCAGCCCCCCGCAACCCCGAAAGGGATAGGCGGTATAGATAATGGATGGATGGTATAAGTGTGGCCCACATAGAATGACCAGCCAGTAAATTTTAACAAGTGTAGTTACAATATGATATCACCAGAGAGAGCATTAACACCCTCTTTGCCTGTAACTGAAAACACTTGTACCTTCAAGAAGAGCACATTACCTTAGACCTTGGCTGAAGAAAGTCAGAGAGACAGCGATCTGGAGAGGTCTCGTAGTGGAGTATATTGTTTAAGGTTTTACCATTTCAGAGAAGAAAGGAACCAAAGATTGTGAGCATGTCAACTGCCATGTGTATGTATGTATTGATCCATTCATTTATTTCATTGCTTGCACCATTGTATCCTGAAAAGTGCTGCATAAGATCTAGCTATAAAATATTACTTTGATTTTTGTTTTTGATAATAATGAAATTATTTTTTCTTTATTGCTTTTATCTTTAGTGTTCTCATATTGTGGAACGACATGGAGAGAAACACAGCAACCCAGGATCCTTTTCATCTGAGGAGGGTGTGATCTACACTGCTCAGCTTACTTGATCTGTGGCTGCATCGGATGGAACAGATGAGCTTCATGAGATCTCTACAATATACACATTCTACAGTGGTAGCACACTAGCACACACACACACACACACACACACACACACACACACACACACACACACACACACACACAAGCACACAAGCACACAAGAGCACATACACAACTAAACAAACCTTTTTTCAAATGAAATTTCCATCTCAGACACACTCAAATGTGGATGTTCATGAAGTAAAATGTGGCTTCATTTGACTTACATTGCAGTTGCTGCACATACACAGCAAATTGCTAGAAGGTTATATAAACTTGTTTAAAGTGTGACTGTTTTTATGTGCCAAACTGTTTCAGAAATAAATCTGCAGCTGAAAACACTCAAAGGCGAATGTTTTGAAGGCCAGCATGGCATGACATAATTCAGCCGTTATTATGTTCAAGACTGTCTTAGAATGAAAAATCCACTTGAGAAACATAAAAGTGTGAATGTTTTTGAAGGGCAGCATGGTTATTCTGATTTCCTTTACAGTTACTGTGACAAAAACAACATGTGGTCGTTATTCTTCTCTCGCTCATTTAGTGTGTTTTGGAGAGTAAAAACAAATGGTCACCATTAATCCTTCAGCTGTTTTTATGTGCCAAACTGTCCACTAATGACAATTCCTCTTTAGATACATTGAAATGTAGATTGCTGTTGAAGGACAGCATGGTTTAATTTGACTATGTCTTGATTTGTGTGTTGATGTTGTGCTTGTGTTGCTCACACAATGTGATTTTGACTGTAAAATCAAATGAACGTCACCGTTAGAAATTCATTTGTTTTTATGTGTCAAACTGTCTATTTGACATCCTTCATAGTTACTGTTAAAAATACGAGTTGATGTTCTTGTCTTGCTCATACAATGTGATTTTGACAGTAAAATCAGATGAATGTCACTATTCAAGATTCATCAGTGTCAGACTGTCTCAGAATGACAATTCCACTTGAGAAACATTCAACTGTGAATGTTTTTGAATGACAAAATGCTTTGATTCTACTCCCCTCACAATGACTGTGAATAATACAGACACGACAATGTCCACTGTAATTTTAATTTTAGGAAAAACAAATGAGCGCCACCGATTAAGATTCATTTTTTTCACTGAGAAAAATGTGTGGTTATGTTGTACTCGTCGCTCATATTTAGTCAAAGAGCATCACAATTTAAGATTCATGTGTTTTATGTGTCAAACTGTCTTAGAATGACAATTCCACCTTAGAAACATTCAATTGTGCATGTTTTTGAAGGACAACATGGTTTATTTTGACTTCTTTTTGAGAAACTGTGTAAAATGCAAGAAGTGTTCATATTGTCTCGTCTTGTGCTTTTCTCGCTCAGAAAGTGTCATTATGACTCTCAAATGCAGTGAATGTCACTATCTAAGATTCAGCTGTTTTTCTGTCAAACTGTCTTAGAATGACAATTCCACTTTATAAACATTCAATTGTGCATGTTTTTGAAGGACAACATGCTTTATTTTAAGTCTGTATGCAGTTACTGTGAAAATGCAACACGTATTCATATGGTCTCATCTTGTGCTTATCTTGCTCAGAAAGTGTCATTTTGACTGTCAAATGCAGCGAATGTCACTATTTACGACTCAGCTGTATTTAGGTATCAAAATGTCTGAGAATGACAATTCCACTTTAGAAACATTCAATTGTGCATATTTTTGAAGGACAACATAGTTTATTTTGATTCCGTATGCATTTACTGTGAAAAAAGCAACATGTGTTCATATTGTCTCATTATGTGCTTTTCTCGCTCTGAAAGCGTCATTTTTGACAGTCTAATGCAGCGAATGTCACTATTTAAGATTCAGCTCTATTAATGTATCAAACTATGTTAGAATGACAATTCCACTTTAGAAACATTCAATTGTGCATATTTTTGACGGACAACATAGTTTATTTTGATTCCGTATGCATTTACTGTGAAAAAAGCAACATGTGTTCATATTGTCTCATTGTGTGCTTTCTCGCTCTTATAGCGTCAATTTTGACGGTATAATGCAGCGAATGTCACTATTTAAGATTCAGCTGTGGTGATTTATCAAACTATGTTAGAATGACAATTCCACTTTAGAAACATTCATTTAGGCATATTATTTAAGGACAACATAGTTTAATTTGATTCCGTATGCATTTACTGTGAACAAAGCAACAAGTGTTCATATTGCTATTTATGTACTTCTCTCGCCCTCAATGTCACGCAGCGAATGTCACGATTTAAGATTCAGCTGTGGTGACCTGTCAAACTATGTTAGAATGACAATTCCACTTTAGAAACATTCATTTATGCATATTATTGACGGACAACATAGTTTATTTTGATTCCGTATGCATTTACTGTGAACAAAGCAACATGTTTGCATATTGTCTCATTGTGTGCTTTCTCGCTCTTATAGCATCAATTTTGACGGTATAATGCAGCGAATGTCACTATCTAAGATTCAGCTGTGGTGATGTATCAAACTATGTTAGAATGACAATTCCACTTTAGAAACATTCATTTATGTTTATTTTTGACGGACAACATAGTTTATTGTGATTCCGTATGCATTTACTGTGAACAAAGCAACAAGTGTTCATATTGCTATTTATGTACTTCACTCGCTCTCAAAGCGTCAATTTTGACGGTCTAATGCAGCGAATGTCACGATTTAAGATTCAGCTGTGGTGACCTGTCAAACTATTTTAGAATGACAATTCCACTTTAGAAACATTCATTTATGCATATTATTGACGGACAACATAGTTTATTTTGATTCCGTATGCATTTACTGTGAAAAAAGCAACATGTGTTCATATTGTCTCGTGTGCTTTCTCGCTCTGAAAGCGTCAATTTTGACGGTATAATGCAGCGAATGTCACGATTTAAGATTCAGCTGTGGTGACCTGTCAAACTATGTTAGAATGACAATTCCACTTTAGAAACATTCAATTGTACTTTTTTTTGAAGGACAACATAGTTTATTTTGATTCCGTATGCATTTACTGTGAACAAAGCAACAAGTGTTCATATTGCTATTTATGTACTTCTCTCGCTCTTAAAGCGTCAATTTTGACGGTCTAACGCAGCGAATGTCACTATTTAAGATTCAGCTGTGGTGATTTATCAAACTATGTTAGAATGACAATTCCACTTTAGAAACATTCATTTATGCATATTATTGAAGGACAACATAGTTTATTTTGATTCCATATGCATTTACTGTGAACAAAGCAACAAGTGTTCATATTGCTATTTATGTACTTCTCTCGCTCTTAAAGCGTCAATTTTGACGGTCTAACGCAGCGAATGTCACTATTTAAGATTCAGCTGTGGTGATTTATCAAACTATGTTAGAATGACAATTCCACTTTAGAAACATTCATTTATGCATATTATTGAAGGACAACATAGTTTATTTTGATTCCATATGCATTTACTGTGAACAAAGCAACATGTGTTCATATTGCTCTCTATCTGTTTTTCGCCCTCTGAAAGCGTCAATTTTGACGCTTTAAATAGTGACTTTCGCTGCATTAGACCGTCAAATTGACGCTACACTCAAAAAAGTGAACTTTGTGAGTTGTTGAATGAAATAAATGCACCTATCCAATATTTAATTAACATGTCTGTGTTAGCTGTTAAAATCTAGGCCACCTTAGTAGGTTTAATTTAAACTGGAGACCTGTTAAAGCCAAAAAAAAGCCAGTTGAATAAATACAACGTAACAGCGCTGAGTGAATCGCACAGTCCAAACATACACAGTAAGATTGTCCTAGATGTGTTTCCATAGGCCAGACTTTGCGCATGCTCAGAAGCTGGGGTCATCATCGTGGCGGGAACGACATCGTGGTGGCAGTGTCTGCAATGTGGAGTTACCAATGGGGATAAGCATCGTGCTACATCTTACTAATTATCCGAGTAAGTATATTTTTTTATGCGGTCTGTGATGTCGGAACGTAGGCATATAGTTAGAAAGTGATATTAATGATGTTCCTGTATATGACTTGCAAAATGTTAGCAATATCTGAGCACATGGTAGTTAATTCTAGCTAGCTAACGAGCTAGTCAATTAACAACGTTAGTAGCTTATAGCAACTGTTGAATTTGAAAATTCATTTTTTTTAAATTACGGTTTAACAGCCTTCACCGAATGCAGCATTATTACTATTCAGCGTGTTGTGGTGTTTGTGGTATTTTAGTGATATAGAGGCTTTCAAAATGCCTGTGATATCTTTTGGCCGGGTGTGGGGTGGCAGTGTCAGGCTTGTATAGACTCTCCGAGCCGCAGGGCTCTTGGTAGTGAGGTGAGACAGTCTTAAAAAACTTGTGTTGGTAGCTGTGCTGTGCAGAATGCGGACTGAAAGGTTTCTTAGCATTTGTGTCGGAGAGATGTGCTAAAATTTTTGGGGAGTATTATTGTTTTAGCTCCAGGCTTACAGCTATTGGTAAGCTAGCGGAGTGAGTGAGTGGGCGATCAAGAGAGTGAGGGAGCAGCGTGTGTCTCCATCAAGGAGGACAGGCAGGTGTGCTTCTTGCGCAGAGCTTGGTGAGCAGTATAACGTGAATGCAGTTATAAGGGTAACGATTATGGAGAACGAAAAATGACATAAGTATAAATAAATAAATAAATGTATAAATAAATAGTTAAATACATGAATAAATGAAAAACCAAGGCCATTTTGCTAATAAAAAAGTCTATTTCTGTATTTTTACATGTATTTATTTATTCTTTTATTTCTACATTTATTTATTTATTCATTTATTTATTTCCACATTTATTTATTTATACTTTTATTTATTCATTTAGTTCCACATCTATTTATTTCCACATTTATTTATTTCTGTGTCAGTGTCAGACAGAAATGTAAATGCTAATGAGGTAGGCAGGTCTAAGTCAGTAGTGGTCAGCCTGAGTGGTCAACCGTCTAAATTGCTGCCTTCTCGTGCTGTGGGAAATTAATACGACACAGAGGAAAGACGCAGCAAATTGGACTGTTGCCTAGATGTCTAGAGCAATATCTAAATATCACACAGTCTAAACAGTTTCTAACATGCATGTTTTTTTCTTCAATGTGCCTCCTATAATATTTTACATTAGCATTACATTTTGCCGTTTTGTGACCGTGCAATTTGAAACTCGGATTTTATAGTGCGCTTGTGAACATATGTCATTTATTCATGTATTTAGTTATTTATCTATGCATTTATTTATTTATTTATTTATACTTATGTCATTTTTCATTCTCCATAAACGATATCATAAGGCATTTTTGTTTCAAAATACGCTGTGCAGTCCTTTTGCGCACAGCACGCCTTCTGAAATGTGTCATTTATTGCGGATTGTTGTGTCAGGAATGAGAAGTCTGCTCCAGTGTTGTGCATGAACGAGTTTTGATGGATAGTTTTAATGTAATCACATCTGCAAAATTAAATTTGTGCTTGTTCTATATATTGTATAGTTGCAACTATTTTTTAACCACAAGTCTCATGAATGTTACATTACAGGACGTCTCTGTGTAGAGGACCATTTTGGCGATTGAGGGCTGGACAGTCCACTTATTTGTGGCTCTTTTGTATTGGTAAGTACAATTTCCATCTTTTCATGTAATAATTAGAAGTAGTTAACATGATGAAAATTTAACATTGATCTCAAAGGTTAACACAGTTGTTGGATCCTTTAAGGATTAGTTTAGATTTAAACTATACTGCACTATAAGTACAACTGTGTTCACTTATACTGTGAAATTATATTACTCAGTGAATTTCAACTTAAGGAGCAATATATCAACCTTAAATCAGGTGTGCTGTATCACTTTTTTTTTATTTATTCGAACAGGTTAAAAGAAAAA
This sequence comes from Chaetodon trifascialis, assembly GCF_039877785.1. Lineage (NCBI taxonomy): Eukaryota > Metazoa > Chordata > Actinopteri > Chaetodontiformes > Chaetodontidae > Chaetodon > Chaetodon trifascialis. Next base: position 24,385,442 of record NC_092075.1, read on the forward strand.
ATAATAAATAAAACTTATCTAGTCCTACCCCTTTATTGTTATGTTTTTATAATCTAATCAGTCCGAGTAAGTGTAGGAAAACAAAAACAGAAGAAAAGAAAAGACAGTGTATCAGAAAAAATCACTTATACTGTGTATATATTTAACTTAGGTGAATTTCAACTTAGGTACAATATCAATCTAATATTAATCAGGTGTGCCAATACTTATGTGCAATATCAACTATATCATCATCAACCATGTGCAATATATTGTGTCCACTCCCATTTCTTACACTTTAGGTTACTAGTTTCTGTATTTAACCTGCTCAATTGTTCATAGTATTTCTATATTACTTGTTTATATTGTTTATTTGCTATTTAATGTCTATTGTATCTTTTTACTGATGCCCTCTTCTGCTGCTGTTACACTGTGAATTTCCCCACTGCAGGACGAATAAAGGAACATCTTATCTTATCTTAAAGTGTGGTTGTATGAGATAATTATGTGTTAGATACTTATCTGTGCATTACTCTCCGTATATGGTGGTCAGCACACCCCCAGTTCGGAGAAGCAGACAGGAGACCAGGCACAGGAGCTAAGCTTTGTACTGCTGTGGACAGGGTCAGTAGGAAAAATGTATTTTAGCTGCATACAAAAAGGCCAACAAAAAAAAAAAAAATCAACATCAGTTTAAGTGTTTGATCAGTGTTTGATTTACCCCTGATAAAACTGGAGCTGTATAATGGTCTCTTCAAAACCACCAAATTTCTTTGACAAAAAAGTTTTATTTTGTTTTCTTTTTTTCTTTTCATTTTTACGATGGAAAGGTGTGTCTGATGCAGGGTAATATGGTGTAAATATTTTAAATTTGGCATACTTAATTTTTCCGTTTGGGAAAAAAAAAATGAAATGTTCCATGGTGGCACTCCTGTCTGCTTCCAACCACTGACTACTGTGGGGGAAAACACTGACTATGGATAAATGACAACAAATATATAAAAGTAATGCTGTATGTGGCATAGTCATTTTTTGTTTTGTTGTTTTGTGTCATTTTCAGTACCATGAATGTGGAAGTGTAAAGTGTGTGCTGCAGAAGAAACTACAAGATATCAGTTATTGAAGCACTACAGATTAAAACATGGCCACTTTGGTCGCAGACATCCTTATCCATGCACATATTTAAACTGCCCATGCACATTTAGAACTTGGAATGCTCTTAGAAGTCACCTTTGTAGATCACATTTTGATCAGACATCTCAAAGATCAGTAGATTGTACAACATTCAGCTGCCATCATTGTTCATATTACCTCATTGAAAGAATTTTTAACTCATGTTAACAGCCATCTAAAGAGACATGAAACGGTATGTTGTATGTTTGAAAATTGTTCTTTTCAAACAAATATTTATGGAACATATCAAACTCATAAGAACAGAAAGCACAAGACATATACACTGAATGATTTCAAAACTGGAATTGTGAAAAATAACACAGCAGATTCTCTAAATTTTATTTTGGGAGATACATGTTTGACAGAGAGTGATGAGTTTTTTGATGATCCTGAACTTGAAGATGGTGCACTGATCCAAAAACCTGAGGACTTGCTAAAAGTTATAGAACAGAAATTAGCATTTGTCTTATTGAAGTTGGAAAACTGTTTGCATGTACCAGCCTCTGCTGTTGATGAGCTGTTAAGTGAGTTGCAGTTTTTGGTTAGTTCTGCCCTTGTCCCTGTATCTAACAACATTCTTGCTGACTTCTTCAATAATCATAACCTGGTAGTTGACCAATTACTCATCAAAGAGTTGGGATGTAAACTTTCTTCAGCTAACCCCCTGTCAAAAGCCTTAGGCAAAGAAGGACCATTAGCGACTGCTTTTAAGCGGAAGCAATATTACAAAGATAATTTTAGTATTGTTGAGCCAGTTCAGTTTATACTTGATGCTAAGGCTAAAAGAAGTTTTCAGTATGTTCCTTTGATAAAGTTTTTACAGCAGCTACTCAATCAAAAGGATGTACTCAGTAAGGTTCTTGAAAAGAGAAGCCAGCAACAGATAGTGAATGACCAACTGCATTACAGATTTTTTGAAGATGGGCAGTACTGCAAGAATAATGTTTTTCTTTCAGGAGAGGAATTGAGGATCTCTGTCTGTCTATATGTAGATGATTTTGAGGTTTGCAACCCTCTCGGTACTTCACGTAAAACGCACAAACTGTGTGCAGTGTATTGGATTTTGGGAAATTTGCCCCCTGGCAGCCATTCCTCTTTGGCCTCAATATACCTGGCTCTCTTATGTAAAAGTGATGACGTAAAGACGTATGGCTATCACAAAATATTTGAGCCACTACTTCAAGATCTCGTTACCTTGGAGCAACAGGGTGTATTCGTCTCACAGCTGGGTACATTTGTGAAGGGGACACTTCAGTGTGTGGTGTCGGACAACCTTGCGGCACATGGAATAGGCGGCTTTGTGGAAAGTTTTTCGGGCCAGTATTTTTGTAGGTTTTGCACGGCTCAACGGTCAGAAACTCAAGTAAAAGAAGTGAAATCAGGTGCATTTACCCCCAGACACAAAGAACTTCATAAATTCCATGTAAATACTGCCCAGGCAAAAGGAGGTAGCTTTTTTGGTGTCAAAAAAGCTTGTGTTTTCACAGAGAGACTTGCCCACTTCTGTGTCACGTCAGGATATCCCCCTGATGTTGTCCATGATCTTTTTGAGGGCATAATCCCCGTTGAGCTTGCACTGTGCTTTGGTGTACTTATTTCTAAGAAGTTGTTTACGCTTGACGACCTTAATAAGCACATTAAAAACTTTCAATACAAGTGGGCTGACAAAAAAATCGCCCTCACTTAGTGCCACATAATTTTATAAGACGCAAAACAATTGGTGGCAACGCACATGAAAATTGGTGTTTGTTAAGGTTATTGATCCCTGAAGATGAGCCAGCCTGGAAAGTGATTCTAGACTTGAAAGATATTGTAGAGCTGGTTGTTGCACCTGTGCACTGTGAAGAGTCTGTGGCATATTTAGAGTATAAAATCTCAGAGCACAGACAGAGATATAAAGAAGTATTTCCAGATGCGGTACTCCTGCCAAAACATCATTTTCTTGAGCATTATCCAGAAATGATAAAGCTGTTCGGCCCCATTGTGATGTTTTGGACGATGCGTTTTGAGGCCAAGCACAGTTTTTTCAAACAGGTTGTCAGACACACAAAGTGTTTCAAGAACATTACTCTGTCTTTGGCAAATAAGCATCAACTAATGATTGGCTATCACATGCACGCAAGGAGTTATGAGAAATCAGCCTTTGATGTGACACACGTCTCGACAATTCAGATAGATGTCATGAAAGAGGATAGCACTTCACCTAAGTCAAAAATACCCGGGTCTCACAACAGTTACACTAGCACATAGTGTCTCTAGCAATGGCATATAATATAGAAATGGGATGATTATTGTGCATGGATCAGTTGGTGGACTGCCTGAATTTGTAGAGATACTTCAAATGTGTATATTGGAAAACACATTGATCTTCACATGCAGAAAATTAGCTTCATGGTACAGGGAGCACTACAGAGCATTTGAGATACAGTCGTCTTCAGCAACACAGATTGTATTGGCTGAGTTGACTGAACTGACTGACAACTATCCCCTGGTTGACTACAAGTGTGGAACCCGCAGAATGGTCACCCTTAAAAGATACATACACGTGTCTGGTAATTATTCTTGATTTTTACTTGGCTTTGACTGACTGTCTTAATGGGAATAAACTGTAAAAATGAGACACAAGATGACTGTTCAAAGACAACTGATTTTACACATTAAACTGAGTACCACTTCACATGTGGAAAAAAAATAGTATTAAGGTTTTTGTGTCTCCAGGGGGAGGTGATGTTGCTACTTGAGCCAGTATTAGTCTGTTAATGCAATATGAGTGAAATGATAACACCACTGCAGTCTTTTCTTGAAGGAACATCTGCTACAAAATAACCATTTTATAGTACTTTTTTTTTTACAGCATTTTATAGAAAAAGTGGAGTGAAGTGTGGTTGAAGTATTTATCCATAGTCAGTGCATTACCTACAGTAGATGGCCATCAAGTGTCCCGACACAGAAGCTAAACAATGTACTGCTGTGAACAGGGACAGCAGAAAAAACACCTGAAATAATCATTTTAAGTCTCTGATACATTGTGATACTTTCACTACTTAATCTTGCTGTCAGACAGCCTTTTCTGACAGTGAACTGAGGGTGTTATGCCCACCTAGGCACCCATAAGACCCACCAGGCTCCTGTCATAGAACACAGGAGTTTCTGGTCTCCTTCTGCTGTGATCAGTTATTTTGTGTTACTGTGTGACTTTTGTGTTTTTGCACATTAGTTAGGATCAAAACTAACATTGATTGCAGAGGATCATGGCAGCAGTAGACCAGAACCATGTTCTGTGAGGTAAAATTATTGGCAGGACTTTGTTTGCTTTAAAACATGTGACTTACAGCTTCATTTCCTCATCAGAAAAGGCTGTCTGACGGCAAGATAATGCTGTGAGAATATTCTTATTATAGTGTACACTATTACTACTACTAGTGATTGCTGTTTTCTGCTGCGTCCGTCCACAGCAGTACATTGCATAGCTTCCCTTTAGGGACTCCTGGTTCTCTAAATTGTGGGCATGCTGGTCACCATCTACTGTAGGTAATACACTGGTGACAAGTACCTCATACAGCCACACCGACATAAATCTGAACAATGACCAAGTAACATGAGATTTTTGAAATATTTGCTAATCTACATGTTTCAGTTTTTAAGTTAAAAATGTGTTGACACATTTGAGCGGACCTTTCCAATCGGTCTGCAGTTTAAAGTGGATTAACATGTAACATTCATTGACAAAAAATAATGCTTACATAATGTTCACTGTGACTGTGTAATTCCACAAAGGATCGTGAATCTTAAAAAAAAAATTTAAGGCATTTTAAAAGCCAAAATTAATATTTGCACAATAGTTTGGGGAATACTTGCTTTACACTAAAGGTATGCCTTAATCCCTATGATACTCATTTTGATGATAAACAGATACTGTCCACTCAGAATTGTTTTACCTATAAGCTTTTTTTGTCTGTATTAATTTTCTTCTTCTGCTTTTCTTCAGAATAACCTGTTGGACCAATATGGCTTCTTCAGCAGTGCTTTGCATCATCCTAGGAGAAAATGACTCTAAAAAATTGACCCTGCCTTTGGGAATACCGGGCTCTGTTGAGGAACTAAAAACTGAGATACAGAGACAATGTGAGGTGTCAGGAGAATTTAGACTACAGTACAAGGACATTGATTTTGATGAGTTCATAAACCTGACATCCACCTCAGACATTCAAAACAAGGCTACAATCAAAGTGATTTACCTCCCAAACACTCCATCTGCAAGTAGCCTCGGTTCTCAACCCAGCCTGGATGAGATTGCTTCCATTTCATCTGTGGACACTGACATTCTCTCATCTTCGGAGTCATCATCATCATCATCCCTGAGATGTGAGCCATGGCCAGACGTCTTTCCTGTGGCCGAGTTTGTCTATGATGTGGAGATCCAACTCCAGCGTGCAAATAGTGACTTTCAAAGTAATGGTACCCTCTTCAGTCCTAGTCCAAGAATGAAGTCTGATATTCTTGAATGTTTGGCATCACAGATCATTAAATACAAAGCTTATCCCACAAGTGCTGAATTTGATGCAGTAGCTGAAGCACTAGTGAAGAAACACCCATGTTTAAGGGAGAGAGGTTCTGTTACTGGCTTCTATGGGTGGAAGATCAGTTTGAAATATAAAATGGCAAACTATCGCACAAAGCTGCGCAACATTGAATGTGTAGAGTTAAATGTTAATTCCCTTAAGCGTAAACAAGGTGATCCACGCACATCTCCAAATCAAGTGAAGAAACCTAGAAGAGCAGAGGTGAACTACTGTCCGAACTACCCAACAGGACAATCCAAAGAGAGCCTAGAGGAGGAGAGGCTGTCACTACTGACTGAGGTGACAAAGAGCAACAACCAACAGGTGATTAAGGAGAAAATGGAAAGGACATTTGCTTACAGATGGCATGAGGTCGTTGAAGACAAGCCTTTCATTGCTGAGTGCAAAAGAAGGTGGCCAGCTCTCTTTTCAGAGCGTGAGGTCAGTCATATGCTGTGTTGATTACCAATTTCAGTGTTTTCGTTTTTTTTTTTTTATTAAGGGAAGGAAGGGATAACATAAAAAGGAATATTCACCCAAAAGTTAATATTGTGATTATGAACTTATTCTATTGCAAGTTGAACTGTCTTTGTGTAATGCAATTCTCCAGAAGAAACATTGTGGCAAATGTGTCTGCTTACTTAAACAATGCTAAACTATATCAAATGTGCCGGTCATTGGAACAGGGCTAGAGAATCATACTACCTGTGTGAAAATTACTGCTGTGGGAAAACTAATTGTTCATGAAGGGTGTCCTCATTCTGGACAGGGTAATGCTGCATTGCTCTCATACCTGCCAACAATGTTCTGTGTCCTTCATACTTCATAATCTTAACATACAGCAACCATCAACCATCTCCTTAATATGATTTAATTGATTTGTCAAAAACAAATCCAGTGAGATGTTATTGATTTCATACAACTACTTTGCTGTTACAACATTGCTGTTGCTGCTCTAGAAGCATTTATTTAAAATATAAATATGTATTAAAACTTTGTAATACATTTTTCGAAAAAGCAATCATTTATTAATGAAGAATTACCTATCGATAAAATTCTAAGAATACCGTGCCAAATTACAGCAAAAGTCCTTCATTTAATGTCCTACATAAAAACAAAAGTAAAAGTACTCAGTAACTACTATTATAGTACCCTACTTAGTCCTTATATTTAATTGCTAAGGTGAATGTAAAAATATGAATGTCTGCAGCAAACACAAACAGCAGATGTAGGTTTGCCTGATGTCAGTTTTGTTGTTACTTTCAGAGTGCACCAGAATGCTTTGTTTACATATTAAAATCACATTTTTTTCATAAGGGGGAGGACACCCTCAGATCCTTCTACAGAGGATTAGTTTATTAACATGTCACCTTTTTAACCTCATATGAGTTTGCAGGTCTGTGGCTTAGAATTACCCAATTAATTAAGTATAAATTAATTTTATACTGTCATTGTTAAATGTTTGTAGGTTGAAGCAGAGTTTACTCGCATCACCACTGTCCCCCTGAGATCTAAGTTCATGCAGCAGCTGGATCATCACTCCTCCCGGCTAATGACAGTTTTCCGAAGGAAAGGAGGAGACGCAGGAAGAAAAATAAGGACTATCATTGCAGACATGGACAAGGTGTGTTTTCTAATAATTGTCTGGCCATCCAAAATATTTTAGTAGCTGTATTCCTGTTGTATACTGAGCAATATTTAAGGCATTATCTGTTTAATGGGAGCATATTTTTAATTCACACACCTGTTTACACGGCTTCTTAAAGGCACACCGATTGAAGTTGCTGTAGTTTATAAAGCAATCTCTCAATCATCACTCCTGACCCACTGTCAATGTGTAACAGTTTGTCTCTGCAAAGACCATCCTCTGCCTCGATTTTCTTAGTTTCTCACTATTTTGCTGTTTTCTGAATGTTTGTAAGAGTCAGCCTTGGGGCAGCACACAGGAAGTGAGTTCAGCACTCTATGACAACATAGCACCCAGGTTGCACTGCTTTCTCAGTCTCTCCCCTCTGTCTGTGTCTTAGATGTAACTAGCTGAGCTGCAGATCTGTCTGTTTTCCACTGAGAGCAGTGCTGAGATGCACACAGTGGACAGGATGAAGCGGCTGCATTCACATGAAATCTAACAATGTGCACCTTGTGCAGAGTTGTCTTGAAACAAAATTTTTATTTTCTCTAATAAATAAAATAAAAGCACGTTCGACCATGCCAAGAAATGTACTGAAATGCTGCCTGTGAAGTTAAAATTGAAGTTGAATATGATCTGTGTCCTGAATAGTTTGCTAGAAGAGTGACGCATCTCAAGTGTTATTTGCTGTACAATAATAATATAACCCCTCCTATAATATAACCCCTCCTATAATATAACCCCTCCTATACATTTCCCTCGTTGTCTGCTGTAGAATGGTGCCATTGAAACAAGACGAGCCTGCGTACTGAAAGCACTAATTGTTTACCTCAACGAAGACCCTGAAAACCTCATAAGAGACTACCTTGTAAGTATTTTGTCCACTGCTTTGTACATCATTTCTGGGATTGTTTTTTTATCTTTTGAAGCTGTCTTTAAACTATACCACAGAAGAACAGTAACAGACTTGGGGCATACCCACACCTACACACACATACACACAATTACGTTAATAGCAGTGTGTGGAGAACTGTTTAAAGGTTTAAGTCATGGATTGTGCAATGTAGTTTTAACTTTTTTTCAATTTACCAGTCAAAAAATGCATCTAGTTTGCTCTGTCCCTTCAGCTGGAGCACAGCAAAGCACGTTAAATCCTGAAACTGTGAACTCTTTCTCTTGACAGTTCAGCCAAACACCAGGCTACACATGTAGATGACTGTTGTATTAAAATTCACTGTTATGATATGAAGGGAAAAAGAGGGAGAGAATAAGGGGTAGAATACATACAGACTTCTTTAATGAAGGCTTACTTGTAGAGCTACTTTTCAACAATGAAGAGCACATTTGGAACTATTTGTTCAATTTAAATCTTCCCATCACTGCGCACGGGGAAGAAGCAGAGTGCTCTGACAGCCCCTCTGCTCTAGCAGCAACAGCAGCCTATTGGAGAGCGCATGATTCACCGCAGTCCTGACTATTGTGTTGTAATAATGCAAAAATTTGGGAAAATTTAAATCGAATGCACAAATTGTTCCAAATGCGTCTGTATCTGGCCTTTGCTCCCTCGTTTTCCCTTCATATCACAAGTGAATTTTAACAGAATAATATTCCACATCTGTAGGTCTGTACTGTATTTTTAGCCTGGTGTTTGGCTGCACTGTGTGAAAAAAGAATGGAGTTGACAGTTTCATGATTCAACCAGTAAACAATCTTGGCAGTTCACTGATTAATGGTTAACATCCCTAAACCAACAGCAAAATTAGAAAAACTACAGTAAATGTAGTCTGGAATGAAACAGTTTTTTTCTGGTGTCTAAGATGTAACTGAAGGTTTATTTGTTCTGTTTTTGAGGATGTTGAGGACAACCAAGAGACTATTGAGCAGACGGTCCTGGGAATCTTCACCATAAGCAAAGAGGGTGCGGAACCCACAGACGACCTGGAAGATGTTGGAATAATCATCGAAGGTGTGGAAGTGCTTCACGACCTTGGTAACGTTGCAAATGCACTTGCCGTGTTATTTGGCCTCATGTACTCACTGGACTTGAGCTACCCAGCAAACCTGAAGTACACATTTGAGGTTCTCCAAAAACTTGTGATGGAACTGGATGGCACCAACCTCTCAACAAAGGCTCAAGTGCTAAAAAACAAACTATTTGAAGGAACATCTTAGACATTGCATGTGGAGTGGGGAACATTAAAGACCTTAATGTGGTCTGAGGCAGCACAGAGGAAAACTTGAAGGAGAGGTTTCATCCCAAATGATTTGACAGAAAACTGTCTTGGATCTACACACTGAACTGTTATAATTAGGAGTGGAATTGTTTTGTTTTCAAATAATTAAGAGACTTTCAAAACGTTCACAAAATGTACACTGCTGAAGCCAGGGAGAAAAAAAATTAAATTTGCTTTCATATTGCAGTATTTCTACATTGCACAGAACTACAGCAGTTTCAGGGTTGTTAGTTATCAAATATTTCATTTTACAGTTTTCTGTAATTGAAGAAAAATGTTTATGTAAATATTCAGCCATTTGCATTCTACGTCCTTTTGGATAGCTTCTCAGGTTCTGTAAGAGAGACTTGGTGTTAATTGCGACTGGTGTAATATTAGCTGTAAACAAATAAGATAGTATAAGGTGAAATATTTTAATTTGAACATTTTGATTTGATTTGGACATAAATGTGAGCTAGAGATGTTGACAAATGGTTTCTAAGATAGAGGCGAGAGTTATTTGAACATGTTAATTGTATCTGTACCAATAACCATTCTGTAATGTCCAACAAGTTCAAGGTTTTAGGTTTTAAATATTTGTGACTGTTCTGCTCATAGTTGTATAGAGTGGAGGCTGGTGATTTTCTGTATTCTAAAGCAGGGCTGCAACTAACTATTATTTTCATAGTTGATTATTCTTATTAATCGATTTATAGTTTTTTTAAAATGGTGATCACTGTTTATCAAAGCCTGAGGTGAGGTCTTATTTTGCCCACAACCCAACAACATTCAGTTTACTGTCAGAGAGGAGTAAAGCAACCAGAAATGATTCAAGAAAATTGCTTAAACTGATTAATCAACTATTAAAATAGTGGTGATTAATTTAAGAATTGATCAGTTGTTGCAGCCCCATTCTAATGTTGACAAATTCAATGAAAAAACTAAAGTGTCAAATTTGAATTTAGTACATAAAGTCCCACTGTTGGTGATTTGGTCTTTTAATTTGTATTTGTTGGCAATAGGTCTCCAGCTGACCAGATTTGTAAGAAATGAGTGTTATGTTTTATTTCTAATAAATGCGATTTTTCACAGATCCAGAGTATTTTGATTTGAATTTACTTAAGTACATCGTGTGGAAATTGTTGACATAATCAGGTTTAGTAATTCTGCTTTAAGCTACTATCATTGCAACAATGAAAACCAATTAAGTGAAACAAAATCCAGTTGTAGTTGCCACACTTGTTGAAGTCAGTTATGTTGGAACCAAAGGGTGTGGCTTAGTTGGTCTAACTAAATACAGTTGAGTAGCAGAGGTCTAATAGTTAAGTTGTATTTACATTAGTGTGTTAAGTCAGTGTAATGAAATGTCTTTATGTTGGTGTTAATAAACTCATTAAATTAACGCAAAAGAAACATCATGTTGAATTTATGTTTGTCAGTTTAGTTAGCTGGACACTGACCTATTAATTAAGTCTAAGTTGACCAAATAATGTTGAAATTATCTCATACAGTCTTGCTGGTTGAACATAAGTTAGTTATTGCCATATTAATAATATTGTTTAATTATTTCTAACACAACTCAGTTTCGTGGAAATTGTTGACATAACTGTATTAAGTAAATCCAAATTATTTTTTTGAGTGTACAGAGCAAGAAAAACACATAATGAGACAATATGAACACGTGGCTGTTTTCACAGTAACTGCATACAGAATCAAAATAAACTATGTTCTTCTTCAATACTATGCACAATTGAATGTTTCTAAAGTGGAATTGTCATTCTGACATAGTTTGATACATCACTAAAGCTGAATCTTAAATAGTGACTTTCGCTGCATTAGACCGTCAAAATTGACGCTTTGAGAGCGAGAGAAGTACATAAAGAGCAATATGAACACTTGTTGCTTTGTTCACAGTAAATGCATACGTAATCAAAATAAACTATGTTGTCCTTCAACACAATGCACAATTGAATGTTTCTAAAATGGAATTGTTATTCTAACATAGTTTGACACATCACTACAGCTGAATCTTAAATAATGACATTCGTTACATTAGACCGTCAAAATTGACGCTTTCAGGGGGAGAAATGCACATCAAGAGCAATATGAACACATGTTCCTTTTTTCACAGTAAATGCATACGGAATCAAAATAAATGATGTTGTCCTTCAACACTATGCACAATTGAATGTTTCTAAAGTGGAATTGTCATTCTAACATAGTTTGATACATCACCACAGCTGAATCTTAAATAATGACATTCATTACATTAGACCGTCAAAATTGACGCTTTCAGGGGGAGAAATGCACATAAAGAGCAATTTGAACACATGTTCCTTTTTTCACAGTAAATGCATACGGAATCAAAATAAACTATGTTGTCCTTCAATAATATGCATAAATGAATGTTTCTAAAGTGGAATTGTCATTCTGACATAGTTTGATACATCACTACAGCTGAATCTTAAATAGTGACTTTCGCTGTATTAGGCCGTCAAAACTGACGCTTCAGAGCGAGAAAAACACATAATAAGATAATATGAACACGTTCCTTTTTTCAAAGTAAATGCATACGGAATCAAAATAAATTATGTTGTCCTTCAATACTATGCACAATTGAATGTTTCTAAAGTGGAATTGTCATTCTGACATAGTTTGATACATCACTACAGCTGAATCTTAAATAGTGACTTTCGCTGCATTAGACCGTCAAAATTGACGCTTTCAGGGGGAGAAATGCACATAAAGAGCAATATGAACACATGTTCCTTTTTTCACAGTAAATGCATACGGAATCAAAATAAACTATGTTGTCCTTCAATAATATGCATAAATGAATGTTTCTAAAGTGGAATTGTCATTCTGACATAGTTTGATACATCACTAAAGCTGAATCTTAAATAGTGACTTTCTCTGCATTAGACCGTCAAAATTGACGCTAGAGAGCGAGAAAAGCACATAAACAGTAATATGAACACATGTTCCTTTTTTCACCGTAAATGCATACGGAATCAAAATAAACTATGTTGTCCTTCAATAATATGCATAAATGAATGTTTCTAAAGTGGAATTGTCATTCTAACATAGTTTGATACATCACTACAGCTGAATCTTAAATAGTGACTTTCGCTGCATTAGGCCGTCAAAATTGACGCTTCAGAGCGAGAAAAACACATAATGAGATAATATGAACACATGTTCCTTTTTTCACAGTAAATGCATACGGAATCAAAATTAATTATGTTGTCCTTCCACACTATGCACAATTGAATGTTTCTAAAGTGGAATTGTCATTCTGACATAGTTTGATACATCACTGCAGCTGAATCTTAAATAGTGACTTTCGCTGCATTAGACCGTCAAAATTGACGCTTCAGAGCGAGAAAAACACATAATAAGATAATATGAACACATGTTCCTTTTTTCACAGTAAATGCATACGGAATCAAAATAAATTATGTTGTCCTTCAATACTATGCACAACTGAATGTTTCTAAAGTGGAATTGTCATTCTGACATAGTTTGATACATCACTACAGCTGAATCTTAAATAGTGACTTTTGCTGCATTAGACTGTCAAAATTGACGCTTTGAGAGCGAGAGAAGTACATAAAGAGCAATATGAACACTTGTTGCTTTGTTCACAGTAAATGCATACGTAATCAAAATAAACTATGTTGTCCTTCAACACAATGCACAATTGAATGTTTCTAAAGTGGAATTGTCATTCTAACATAGTTTGATACATCACCACAGCTGAATCTTAAATAATGACATTCATTACATTAGACCGTCAAAATTGACGCTTTCAGGGGGAGAAATGCACATAAAGAGCAATTTGAACACATGTTCCTTTTTTCACAGTAAATGCATACGGAATCAAAATAAACTATGTTGTCCTTCAATAATATGCATAAATGAATGTTTCTAAAGTGGAATTGTCATTCTGACATAGTTTGATACATCACTACAGCTGAATCTTAAATAGTGACTTTCGCTGTATTAGGCCGTCAAAACTGACGCTTCAGAGCGAGAAAAACACATAATAAGATAATATGAACACGTTCCTTTTTTCAAAGTAAATGCATACGGAATCAAAATAAATTATGTTGTCCTTCAATACTATGCACAATTGAATGTTTCTAAAGTGGAATTGTCATTCTGACATAGTTTGATACATCACTACAGCTGAATCTTAAATAGTGACTTTCGCTGCATTAGACCGTCAAAATTGACGCTTTCAGGGGGAGAAATGCACATAAAGAGCAATATGAACACATGTTCCTTTTTTCACAGTAAATGCATACGGAATCAAAATAAACTATGTTGTCCTTCAATAATATGCATAAATGAATGTTTCTAAAGTGGAATTGTCATTCTGACATAGTTTGATACATCACTAAAGCTGAATCTTAAATAGTGACTTTCTTTGCATTAGACCGTCAAAATTGACGCTAGAGAGCGAGAAAAGCACATAAACAGTAATATGAACACATGTTCCTTTTTTCACCGTAAATGCATACGGAATCAAAATAAACTATGTTGTCCTTCAATAATATGCATAAATGAATGTTTCTAAAGTGGAATTGTCATTCTAACATAGTTTGATACATCACCACAGCTGAATCTTAAATAGTGACTTTCGCTGCATTAGGCCGTCAAAATTGACGCTTCAGAGCGAGAAAAACACATAATGAGATAATATGAACACATGTTCCTTTTTTCACAGTAAATGCATACGGAATCAAAATTAATTATGTTGTCCTTCCACACTATGCACAATTGAATGTTTCTAAAGTGGAATTGTCATTCTGACATAGTTTGATACATCACTGCAGCTGAATCTTAAATAGTGACTTTCGCTGCATTAGACCGTCAAAATTGACGCTTCAGAGCGAGAAATGCACATAAAGAGCAATATGAACACATGTTCCTTTTTTCACAGTAAATGCATACGGAATCAAAATAAACTATGTTGTCCTTCAATACTATGCACAATTGAATGTTTCTAAAGTGGAATTGTCATTCTGACATAGTTTGATACATCACTACAGCTGAATCTTAAATAGTGACTTTCGCTGCATTAGACCGTCAAAATTGACGCTTTCAGGGGGAGAAATGCACATAAAGAGCAATATGAACACGTTCCTTTTTTCACAGTAAATGCATACGGAATCAAAATAAACTATGTTGTCCTTCAATAATATGCATAAATGAATGTTTCTAAAGTGGAATTGTCATTCTGACATAGTTTGATACATCACTAAAGCTGAATCTTAAATAGTGACTTTCTCTGCATTAGACCGTCAAAATTGACGCTAGAGAGCGAGAAAAGCACATAAACAGTAATATGAACACATGTTCCTTTTTTCACCGTAAATGCATACGGAATCAAAATAAACTATGTTGTCCTTCAATAATATGCATAAATGAATGTTTCTAAAGTGGAATTGTCATTCTGACATAGTTTGATACATCACCACAGCTGAATCTTAAATAGTGACTTTCGCTGCATTAGGCCGTCAAAATTGACGCTTCAGAGCGAGAAAAACACATAATAAGATAATATGAACACATGTTCCTTTTTTCACAGTAAATGCATACGGAATCAAAATAAATTATGTTGTCCTTCAATACTATGCACAATTGAATGTTTCTAAAGTGGAATTGTCATTCTGACATAGTTTGATACATCACTACAGCTGAATCTTAAATAGTGACTTTCGCTGCATTAGACCGTCAAAATTGACGCTTTCAGGGGGAGAAATGCACATAAAGAGCAATATGAACACATGTTCCTTTTTTCACAGTAAATGCATACGGAATCAAAATAAATTATGTTGTCCTTCAACACGATGCACAATTGAATGTTTCTAAAGTGGAATTGTCATTCTAACATAGTTTGATACATCACCACAGCTGAATCTTAAATAATGACATTCGTTACATTAGACCGTCAAAATTGACGCCTTCAGGGGGAGAAATGCACATAATGAGATAATATGAACACATGTTCCTTTTTTCACAGTAAATGCATACGGAATCAAAATTAATTATGTTGTCCTTCCACACTATGCACAATTGAATGTTTCTAAAGTGGAATTGTCATTCTGACATAGTTTGATACATCACTACAGCTGAATCTTAAATAGTGACTTTCGCTGCATTAGACCGTCAAAATTGACGCTTCAGAGCGAGAAAAACACATAATAAGATAATATGAACACATGTTCCTTTTTTCAAAGTAAATGCATACGGAATCAAAATAAATTATGTTGTCCTTCAACACTATGCACAATTGAATGTTTCTAAAGTGGAATTGTCATTCTGACATAGTTTGATACATCACTACAGCTGAAACTTAAATAGTGACTTTCGCTGCATTAGACCGTCAAAATTGACGCTTCAGAGCGAGAAAAACACATAATAAGATAATATTATGAACACATGTTCCGTTTTTCACAGTAAATGCATACGGAATCAAAATAAACTATGTTGTCCTTCAACACTATGCACAATTGAATGTTTCTAAAGTGGAATTGTCATTCTGACATAGTTTGATACATCACTATACCTGAATCTTAAATAGTGACTTTCGCTGCATTAGACCATCAAAATTGACGCTTTCAGGGGGAGAAATGCACATAAAGAGCAATATGAACACATGTTCCTTTTTTTCACAGTAAATGCATACGGAATCAAAATAAATTATGTTGTCCTTCAACACTATGCACAATTGAATGTTTCTAAAGTGGAATTGTCATTCTGACATAGTTTGATACATCACTACAGCTGAATCTTAAATAGTGACTTTCGCTGCATTAGACCGTCAAAATTGACGCTTCAAAGCGAGAAAAACACATAATAAGATAATATGAACACATGTTCCTTTTTTCACAGTAAATGCATACGGAATCAAAATAAATTATGTTGTCCTTCAATAATATGCACAATTGAATGTTTCTAAAGTGGAATTGTCATTCTAACATACTTTGATACATCACCACAGCTGAATCTTAAATAATGACATTCGTTACATTAGACCGTCAAAATTGACGCTTTCAGGGGGAGAAATGCACATAAAGAGCAATATGAACACATGTTCCTTTTTTCACAGTAAATGCATACGGAATCAAAATAAACTATGTTGTCCTTCAATAATAGGCATAAATGAATGTTTCTAAAGTGGAATTGTCATTCTAACATAGTTTGATACATCACCACAGCTGAATCTTAAATAGTGACTTTCGCTGCATTAGGCCGTCAAAATTGACGCTTCAGAGCGAGAAAAACACATAATGAGATAATATGAACACATGTTCCTTTTTTCACAGTAAATGCATACGGAATCAAAATTAATTATGTTGTCCTTCCACACTATGCACAATTGAATGTTTCTAAAGTGGAATTGTCATTCTGACATAGTTTGATACATCACTACAGCTGAATCTTAAATAGTGACTTTCGCTGTATTAGGCCGTCAAAATTGACGCTTCAGAGCGAGAAAAACACATAATAAGATAATATGAACACATGTTCCTTTTTTCAAAGTAAATGCATACGGAATCAAAATAAATTATGTTGTCCTTCAACACTATGCACAATTGAATGTTTCTAAAGTGGAATTGTCATTCTGACATAGTTTGATACATCACTACAGCTGAAACTTAAATAGTGACTTTCGCTGCATTAGACCGTCAAAATTGACGCTTCAGAGCGAGAAAAACACATAATAAGATAATATTATGAACACATGTTCCGTTTTTCACAGTAAATGCATACGGAATCAAAATAAACTATGTTGTCCTTCAACACTATGCACAATTGAATGTTTCTAAAGTGGAATTGTCATTCTGACATAGTTTGATACATCACTATACCTGAATCTTAAATAGTGACTTTCGCTGCATTAGACCATCAAAATTGACGCTTTCAGGGGGAGAAATGCACATAAAGAGCAATATGAACACATGTTCCTTTTTTCACAGTAAATGCATACGGAATCAAAATAAATTATGTTGTCCTTCAATAATATGCATAAATGAATGTTTCTAAAGTGGAATTGTCATTCTAACATAGTTTGATACATCACCACAGCTGAATCTTAAATAGTGACTTTCGCTGCATTAGGCCGTCAAAATTGACGCTTCAGAGCGAGAAAAACACATAATGAGATAATATGAACACATGTTCCTTTTTTCACAGTAAATGCATACGGAATCAAAATTAATTATGTTGTCCTTCCACACTATGCACAATTGAATGTTTCTAAAGTGGAATTGTCATTTTGACTGTAGGAATTAGATGACTTACTAATCCTGGGAATCAGTCTACAGTATGAATTGTAAAACTCTTTATGGCCCTTTGTCACTGAGGGGAGAAAGAACATCAAAGGACATTCAGTGGGGGACACTGGATAGAGGGGGAAGGTAAAGGTACAATTCACTGTACCTGAGGAGTTTATGGTATAGTACAAACCCTAAAGAAACGGATGAGTGAACTCCCCCAAATGGTCGTTGTCTTTGAAGGAAGGTTTATGATTACCAGGTGTGTGTGATAACCATCTGTCCTTTTGTTGAAAAGTATAAAAGCCAAGACATTGTGGAGATCTGGAGAGAACACTCTGCATGAATCTTCCCTCCATGCTGCATGTATTAAAGAGACCTGATTCATCACACCGAGTCTGTAATTCTTCAGAGAATTAGCAACTCTCAACAAGCAACACGGAGAATTTCCCTTACATTTGGCGACGAGGATGGGATGGACGCTCTACTGATCGACACCTGAGCCTGGACTGAGGGTCAACTGCCGGCAGGAGTCTCATACGACTCAGGGAAAGTTCCGCTCCGACAAATGGAGGACAGGATCCCGCCTAAGGTCGGGCACGGGTGGCGGACAGTGGACGCTCCATCTCTTTTACTAGGTGAGTACGGTGTTATGAATCAATCTCTAGACGAGTTGTGTAATGCCTGTGTGGTCTCAACCGTCAGTCCCCATGTAATTCCTTCGTGGTCTTGGGGACAGTTCCCATGTAATACTTGTGTGGTCTTGGGACAGCTTCCATGTAATACCTGTGTGGTCTTGGAAGTTTTAAGGTATTGAGTTTAAGTTCCCAGGTAATTCCTTTGTGGTGCTGGGACAGTTTACACGTGAGACCCGTGGGGCAGTGTAAACCGGTTTCAAGTAATTCCTTTGTGGTGTTGAAACTGTATGAGTAGAAAATAGAAAAGCAAAAAAAAAAAAAGAGAGATATCGGTGCAGCAAGAGGCTGTGGAAAATCGTGATTCACGTGAAAAGAGCTCATTATATATACATCTATATGCGTATGTGTGTATATATGCCTACAACGTTGTGTGTATGTCTATGTGTATGTTATGTGTTATTAAGAAATAGCAAGGAGTTTGAGATAATCCTTATAGAAATACGGAATTCTATTAGATATAATTAGAGACTAAAATAAAAGCGGTTGATGCTAATATAATATATATATATATATAGTATACTACTGTACTAATATCATATATCATAATATAGAATGGGTGTATGAGTGGAGAAACTGTAAAATAATGCAGGAATTAAGCTTTGTTGTGACTCGTTCAGTGTCTAGTATGCATGTATACTAAAGGGGTGCGTTGCTCGGACTGTGTCATACAGACCACCTGGCTGAATGAGTTGCTCCAAGGTAATGTGTGTTTAATAAGATCCAACCATACTTGTATGGGAAGATCAGTGTGACTGTGAAGTTTGTGTGACTGATAAGCCCATTGAAAGTCTAAAGCACACCTGTTCCAGTAGTGAGTCAGTTAGAATTATGGGGAACAAAACGGGGAAATTAAAACCATTACCTGACCCTCTTACAGGCCCTGCTAAATTAATGGCAGAGAAATGTGGTTGAGGATGTTCCACTTTGGCACCATGTCACTGAGGGGGTGTTTCCATTGATAGGCACATTAAGTACTGATTGTTTAAGAAGGTGTAGAGTACTGGTAGAAGAAAACATGCAGGACAAGAAAGTAGGGAAGAAAAAGATGAACTGGCAAGCTTATCAGAAGTGGGAAAGAGAAGCAGAAATGAAGGAAGCGAAGTCAGTAACAGGATTGATGTTGAAACAAGAAATGAAAGAAGAGAGTATGTGTGAAAGAAAGGAGAAAAAAATGTAGGGCAAGAAATAGGGAAATGGCTCTGCCTCCATATGTTGTCTCCAGGCCTGCAGTCCCTCCTTCTCAAGGGACAACTTCTCAGCAGGGGTCCACCCCTGCAACCAAAAGCCACCAGAAAGACTCTGAGGGGGAGAGGGAAGAACAAGCATTGTACCCTGACCTGTCTGCTCTCTCTTTGATTCAAAAAAAAAAAAAAAAAAATCAGCAGACTAACCTTGCTTCTCCCAAGAAGTCTCTGTCTACAGCAGTATACCCCATGCCTATGATGGTGTTTCCCAACTCCCAACCACGACCAACGGGTGATGAGGCACATGCACATTGGGATCCAGAGGTGCTTGTGTACAGGCAATGGCATCCAGATGAACTGAAGGAAATTGCTGAGGAGCTACCTGATCTGCAAAAAGACTATAGAGGGGCTCACAACATCTTGGGCAAAGAAAATGGTCTCACCAGAAAGGCAGAGGGAGAAGAAGACTGGGCCAACAGCCAGCATTTCAAAGACAGCTGGATGGCAAGTTGAGATGCTACAGATGTGAAGGCGACGGGCACATCTCACAGAATTATGCAACCCCCGAGACTTTCCAACAGACCAGCTCCTGGCCACATTCACCACCTAAAGGACTATGTTCATTCTCCAGGACTCCCAGTAACACAACCATAGGAGACAGCGGAGGCAGGTCAGAGCATTGAGCAGCAGACACACACATTCACACACACACAGCAACACTCATGACAACATTGATGAACTAGTTGTCATATACCACCAGTGTGTACAATTTACATTAGAAGAATTGATTCTGTCATTCATAAATGAAAGTGCCATTGTGGAAAGCCCTAATTCACCATGTAACACCCCCATGTCGCCTGTAAAGAAACCAAATGGGGGTTGGAGACCAGTCCAACACCTCAGGGTAGTAAATGAAGCTGTTCAACATCCAGCCCCAATTGTACCTAATCTTGTAACACTAATGTCACAGGTTCTGGCAAACCCCTGCTGACTTACAGTTATTGATTTAGCGAATGCATATTTTAGTATTCCTGTTCACCTTGACTCACAATTCTGGTTTGCTTTCACTTTCAATGGTAAACGTTACACTTGGACGCGGATGCCACAAGGTTATGCTGCCAGTCCCACTCTGTTTACGGCGGCTGTAGCTGAAAACCTGTCGCATTGGCAACCAGTGTGTGGCAGTGCACTTATTCAGTATGTTGATGATCTTCTAGTGTGTTCTTCTACACGGGAAAATTGTCAAGCTGACACAGTGGCATTACTTTGTTTCCTGGCAGAAAACGGTCACAAAGTTTCAAAGGACAAGCTGCAGCTTGTTGCGCAATCAGTGCGTTATCTTGGCCATATTATAACTCCGGAGGGTTGCAAATTAGGTCCGGACCGCATCCAGGCCATCTTGGATGTTCCAAAACCACAAACAAAAAAGCAGATGATGTCTTTTTTGGATTCAGCAGGCTATTGCCGTCCATGGATTCGTGATTTTGTGGAGATCTCCCAACCCCTGTATGACATCACACATGGGGGAAAACATTTGACTATGACTGACTCTTTGACTTGGACTTCTGATGCAGAAACAGCTCTTACTGAGCTAAAGCAAGCTTTATCTAGCTCACCTTGTTTAGGACTCCCAAATCCTACCATTCCTTACAATCTCTTTGTGCCTGAACGTGATGGTTTTATGTCAGCAGTCCTGACACAGTCCCATGATGACAGACAGCGTCCAATAGGTTATTATTCAAAACGACTTCCCACAACAGAAAGGGCTATAATAGCATGCCTAAGTGCTGTAGCAGCCGCTACTGAAGCAGTTATGGCCACAGCTGACATTGGTGCTATGTGTCCTCTTGTTGTGCATGTTCCCCATGCTGTTCGCTCCCTCATTCTTCAAGCAAAAACTGCTCACCTAACACCAGCAAGACTACTGCACTGGCAAAATGTTCTACTAACAATGTCGCATGTGACTCTAAAACGCTGTACTGTCCTTAATCCATCAACTCTACTTCCTACGACCGAAGATGGAGAACCTCATTCTTGCTTAGAGGTGGTTGACATTGTGTCAAAGCCACGTGATGCGCTGTCTGACACACCCCTGTCTAACCCTGACTGTGTTTTCTTTGTAGATGGTTCTGCCATGAGGGACCCCTCAAATGGTTCCCCTTGTGTGTCCTATGCCAGATGTACAAACCATAATGTAATTGAAAGTGCCACATTACCTAATAACCTATCTGCTCAGGCAGCCGAATTGTTTGCACTAACCCGTGTTTTCATTCTAGAAAAAGGACAAACCATCACAGTCTACACAGATTCTCAATATGCATTTAATGTCTGCCACAACTTCCATGCTTTGTGGAAAAATCGTGGTTTCTTTACTTCTACAAGCAAACCAATTGCTCATAGAAGTTTCATTATTAACCTTTTGTCTGCATTACTTCTACCAACCTCAGTAGCAGTATGCAAATGTCAAGCCCATACAAGATCTATTGACCCTGTGTCACAGGGTAATGCAGCCGCAGATACTGCTGCGAAAGCAGCTGCTCTCTCACCTGTCTCCCCCATTTTGCAAATGCCTTTGTCTGTCCAACATGATGTCTTTTCTCTTAATGATGTCTCTTTGCTGCAAACAGGAGCTGATAATGGAGAAAAAGCATTCTGGAGACGAAAAGGGTGTAATGAACTCCCAACTGGAGTCTGGGTGAGCTCTAACGGCCTCCCAGTTCTCCCAAAATCCATATTCCCTTTCCTAGCAAAATTGATACATGGTCCTGACCATGTATCAAAAGGGGGGATGATGGATATTGTAAATAGATTATGGTATGCACCAGGATTTTCAGCATTTGCTGAAAATTTTTGCAAAAAATGTTTAATTTGTGCAACAAGCAATGTAGGCAGAGGGGAAACAATGCCCTTGTCAGCCCATCCTAAACCAGAGGGTCTTTTTGAACATTTAATGATGGACTTCATTGAACTTACTCCATGTAGGAATTACAAATTTTGCCTTGTCATTGTTGACATGTTTTCAAAATGGATTGAGTGTTTCCCATGTAAACATGCCACAGCTGTCTCAGTTGCAAAAGCATTGTTGAGAGAAGTAATCCCAAGATGGGGACTTCCATCCAAGTTAACTAGTGATAATGGATCTCATTTTGTTAACAATGTAATTCAGAGCCTTTCAGACAGCCTCCGAATAAATCTGAAAACACATTGTGCCTACCACCCAGCTAGTGGAGGGGCAGTGGAAAGGGCTAATCAGACTTTGAAGACAAAATTGACAAAGTTAATGGCAGAAACTAATCTTTCATGGATTGAAGTTTTACCACTCGCATTAATGTTCATGAGAGGCCGCCCACATAAGACAACTGGACTCTCTCAATATGAGATACTTACTGGGCGTCCTATGCGAATGACCAACACCCCTTTTCCACAAAATAGGTTAACACTGACAGGAATGAATGATGACATGTTAAGATACTGTTGTGTGCTTAACCATGTCTTGAAGCTTATGTTTCCTAAGGTGAAAGCTGCCCTTCCTGAGCCTACAGCGGTACAGCTCCATAACATTTGACCTGAAGATTAGGTGCTGGTGAAGGATCTCAGGAGAAAACACTGAGAGACACGTGAATTCATGCATCGCAGTGCAAACCTTTCCCCAGTGATGCCTTGGACACAAAAGAAACAACTCAGCCGGCAGGAAGCTGAAAAGGGTTCCTGGTGGAAAATCCTGATGGCAGTTTTCATCATGTGGTTGATCATCACCGCATAG
This sequence comes from Chaetodon trifascialis, assembly GCF_039877785.1. Classification (NCBI taxonomy): domain Eukaryota; kingdom Metazoa; phylum Chordata; class Actinopteri; order Chaetodontiformes; family Chaetodontidae; genus Chaetodon; species Chaetodon trifascialis. The sequence goes on from NC_092075.1 coordinate 24,408,929, forward strand.
TCCAACTGCAGTTTCCAGCTGAACAGCAAGATGGTAACTATTCCTACAACCAGCTGAACTCCAGAGAGGATGGCGATGGATTATTATCATCGAGGGCGCAAGAAGACACAGAGGGGAGAAGTGGCATTGGCATGCAACCAACGCAGGGTCAGGAGACCCCAGAAGAAAATGACATCAGAACAGCCAAAATAAAGCAGCTGATCAGGAGAAAGACACAATTGTTTGAACGGAATGACCGGAGACCCTGGGGGTTTGATGCTGAAATCTTAAACTGATCACTTTGGCCCCTAGGGTACCATGGCAATTCATGCTTTCATTCCTGTTTCTATTGGTTTTTGTATGCTTTTGTACATGTGTGCTTGCTTGTATGCAGGCCCTGATATATAAATGGATAAATGGGGTAGTTGGGGAAGAGAAAACATCACTGCACGTTAAAATACCCTTTGAACTAAGTAATAATGATGAACCAGATTTTCACCCTACATCAGAATGGGCACCAAGAAACCCTTATAGTGAATCAGATGATAAGTTTGTGTAACATTGTTTTGCTTTTATTGGGATCTGTATTGATGATTTTTCAAATTTGATATTTTGATGTAATTCCTAAATATGTTGTTGACACTTTGTGTCAAAAGGGAGGAATGTAGGAATTAGATGACTTACTAATCCTGGGAATCAGTCTACAGTATGAATTGTAAAACTCTTTATGGCCCTTTGTCACTGAGGGGAGAAAGAACATCAAAGGACATTCAGTGGGGGACACTGGATAGAGGGGGAAGGTAAAGGTACAATTCACTGTACCTGAGGAGTTTATGGTATAGTACAAACCCTAAAGAAACGGATGAGTGAACTCCCCCAAATGGTCGTTGTCTTTGAAGGAAGGTTTATGATTACCAGGTGTGTGTGATAACCATCTGTCCTTTTGTTGAAAAGTATAAAAGCCAAGACATTGTGGAGATCTGGAGAGAACACTCTGCATGAGTCTTCCCTCCATGCTGCATGTATTAAAGAGACCTGATTCATCACACCGAGTCTGTAATTCTTCAGAGAATTAGCAACTCTCAACAAGCAACATGGAGAATTTCCCTGACATGACATAGTTTGATACATCACTACAGCTGAATCTTAAATAGTGACTTTCGCTGCATTAGACCGTCAAAATTGACGCTTCAGAGCGAGAAAAACACGTAATAAGATAATATGAACACATGTTCCTTTTTTCACAGTAAATGCATACGGAATCAAAATAAATTATGTTGTCCTTCAATACTATGCACAATTGAATATTTCTAAAGTGGAATTGTCATTCTGACATAGTTTGATACATCACTACAGCTGAATCTTAAATAGTGACTTTCGCTGCATTAGACCGTCAAAATTGACGCTTCAGAGCGAGAAAAACACATAATAAGATAATATGAACACATGTTCCTTTTTTCACAGTAAATGCATACGGAATCAAAATAAATTATGTTGTCCTTCAATACTATGCACAACTGAATGTTTCTAAAGTGGAATTGTCATTCTGACATAGTTTGATACATCACTACAGCTGAATCTTAAATAGTGACTTTCGCTGCATTAGACCGTCAAAATCGACGCTTCAGAGCGAGAAAAACACATAATGAGATAATATGAACACATGTTCCTTTTTTCACAGTAAATGCATACGGAATCAAAATAAATTATGTTGTCCTTCAACACTATGCACAACTGAATGTTTCTAAAGTGGAATTGTCATTCTGACATAGTTTGATACATCACTACAGCTGAATCTTAAATAGTGACTTTCGCTGCATTAGACCGTCAAAACTGACGCTTCAGAGCGAGAAAAACACATAATAATATGAACACGTTCCTTTTTTCACAGTAAATGCATACGGAATCAAAATAAACTATGTTGTCCCTCAACACTATGCACAATTGAATGTTCCTAAAGTGGAATTGTCATTCTAACATAGTTTGATACATCACCACAGTTGAATCTTAAATAGTGACATTCGCTGCATTAGACCGTCAAAATTGACGCTTTCAGGGGGAGAAATGCACATAAAGAGCAATATGAACACATGTTCCTTTTTTCACAGTAAATGCAAATGGAATCAAAATAAATTATGTTGTCCTTCAACACTATGCACAATTGAATGTTTCTAAAGTGGAATTGTCATTCTGACATAGTTTGATACATCACTACAGCTGAATCTTAAATAGTGACTTTCGCTGCATTAGACCGTCAAAATTGACGCTACAGAGCGAGAAAAACACATAAACAGTAATATGAACACATGTACCTTTTTTCACAGTAAATGCATACGGAATCAAAATAAACTATGTTGTCCTTCAACACTATGCACAATTGAATGTTTCTAAAGTGGAATTGTCATTCTGACATAGTTTGATACATCACTACAGCTGAATCTTAAATAGTGACTTTCGCTGCATTAGACCGTCAAAATTGACGCTACAGAGCGAGAAAAACACATAAACAGTAATATGAACACATGTACCTTTTTTCACAGTAAATGCATACGGAATCAAAATAAACTATGTTGTCCTTCAACACTATGCACAACTTAATGTTTCTAAAGTGGAATTGTTATTCTAACATAGTTTGACACATCACTACAGCTGAATCTTAAATAATGACTTTCGCTGCATTAGACCGTCAAAATTGACGCTACAGAGTGAGAAAAGCACATAAACAGTAATATGAACACATGTTCCTTTTTTCACAGTAAATGCATACAGAATCAAAATAAACTATGTTGTCCTTCAACACTATGCACAATTGAATGTTTCTGAAGTGGAATTGTCATTCTGACACAATTTGATACATCACTACAGCTGAATCTTAAATAGTGACTTTCGTTACAGTAGACCGTCAAAATTGACGCTACAGAGCGAGAAAAGCACATAATAAAATATGAACACATGTTACTTTTTTCACAGTAAATGCATATGGAATCAAAATAAACTATGTTGTCCTTCAACACTATGCACAATTGAATGTTTCTAAAGTGAAATTGTTATTCTAACATAGTTTGACACATCACTACAGCTGAATCTTAAATAATGACATTCGTTACATTAGACCTTCAAAATTGATGCTTTCAAGGGGAGAAATGCACATAAAGAGCAATATGAACACGTTCCTTTTTTCACAGTAAATGCATACAGAATCAAAATAAACTATGTTGTCCTTCAACACTATGCACAGTTAAATGTTTCTAAAGTGGAATTGTCATTCTGACATAGTTTGATACATCACTACAGCTGAATCTTAAATAGTGACTTTCGCTGCATTAGACCGTCAAAATTGACGCTTCAGAGCGAGAAAAACACATAATAAGATAATATGAACACATGTTCCTTTTTTCACAGTAAATGCATACGGAATCAAAATAAATTATGTTGTCCTTCAACACTATGCAAAATTGAATGTTTCTAAAGTGGAAATGTTATTCTAACATAGTTTGATACATCACTACAGCTGAATCTTAAATAATGACATTCGTTACATTAGACCGTCAAAATTGACGCTTTCAGGGGGATAAATGCACATAAAGAGCAATATGAACACATGTTCCTTTTTTCACAGTAAATGCAGACGGAATCAAAATAAATTATGTTGTCCTTCAACACTATGCACAATTGAATGTTTCTAAAGTGGAATTGTCATTCTGACATAGTTTGATACATCACTACAGCTGAATCTTAAATAGTGACATTCGCTGCATTAGACCGTCAAAGTTAACGCTTTCCGAGCGAGAGAAGTACATAAAGAGCAATATAACATTTTTTGTTTTTTTCACAGTAAATACACACGGAATCAAAATAAATTATCTTGTCCTTCAATACTATGCATAAATGAATGTTTCTAAAGTGGAATTGTCATTCTGACATAGTTTGATACATCACTACAGCTGAATCTTAAATAATGACATTCATTACATTAGACCGTCAAAATTGACGCTTTCAGGGGGATAAATGCACATAAAGAGCAATATGAACACATGTTCCTTTTTTCACAGTAAATGCAGACGGAATCAAAATAAATTATGTTGTCCTTCCACACTATGCACAATTGAATGTTTCTAAAGTGGAATTGTCATTCTGACATAGTTTGATACATCACTACAGCTGAATCTTAAATAGTGACTTTCGCTGCATTAGACCGTCAAAATTGACGCTACAGAGTGAGAAAAGCACATAAACAGTAATATGAACACATGTTCCTTTTTTCACAGTAAATGCATACGGAATCAAAATAAACTATGTTGGCCTTCAATACTATGCATAAATGAATGTTTCTAAAGTGGAATTGTCATTCTAACATAGTTTGGTAAATCACCACAGTAAATGCATACGGAATCAAAATAAACTATGTTGGCCTTCAATACTATGCATAAATGAATGTTTCTAAAGTGGAATTGTCATTCTAACAGTTTGGTAAATCACCACAGCTGAATCTTAAATAGTGACATTCGCTGCATTAGACCGTCAAAATTAACGCTTTCAGAGCGAGAGAAGTACATAAAGAGCAATATGAACACAAGTTACTTTAAAGAGCAATATGAACACAAGTTACTGTTATCACAGTAAATGCATACGGAATCAAAATAAACTATGTTGGCCTTCAATACTATGCATAAATGAATGTTTCTAAAGTGGAATTGTCATTCTAACAGTTTGGTAAATCACCACAGCTGAATCTTAAATAGTGACATTCGCTGTATTAGACCGTCAAAATTAACGCTTTCCGAGCGAGAGAAGTACATAAAGAGCAATATGAACAATGTTTGTTTTTTTCACAGTAAATGCATACGGAATTAAAATAAACTATGTTGGCCTTCAATACTATGCATAAATGAATGTTTCTAAAGTGGAATTGTCATTCTAACATAGTTTGGTAAATCACCACAGCTGAATCTTAAACAGTGACATTCGCTGCATTAGACCGTTAAAATTAACGCTTTCAGAACGAGAGAAGTACATAAAGAGCAATATGAACAATTTTTGTTTTTTTCACAGTAAATGCATACGGAATCAAAATAAACTATCTTGTCCTTCAATACTATGCATAAATGAATGTTTCTAAAGTGGAATTGTCATTCTAACATAGTTTGGTAAATCACCACAGCTGAATCTTAAATAGTGACATTCTCTGCATTAGACTGTCAAAATTAACGCTTTCAGAGCGAGAGAAGTACATAAAGAGCAATATGAACAATTTTTGTTTTTTTCACAGTAAATGCATACGGAATCAAAATAAACTATGTTGGCCTTCAATACTATGCATAAATGAAGGTTTCTAAAGTGGAATTGTCATTCTAACATAGTTTGGTAAATCACCACAGCTGAATCTTAGATAGTGACATTCGCTGCATTAGACTGTCAAAATTAACGCTTTCAGAGCGAGAGAAGTACATAAAGAGCAATATGAACACAAGTTACTGTTATCACAGTAAATGCATACGGAATCAAAATAAACTATGTTGGCCTTCAATACTATGCATAAATGAATGTTTCTAAAGTGGAATTGTCATTCTAACATAGTTTGGTAAATCACCACAGCTGAATCTTAAATAGTGACATTCTCTGCATTAGACTGTCAAAATTAACGCTTTCCGAGCGAGAGAAGTACATAAAGAGCAATATGAACAATTTTTGTTTTTTTCACAGTAAATACACACGGAATCAAAACAAACTATCTTGTCCTTCAATACTATGCATAAATGAATGTTTCTAAAGTGGAATTGTCATTCTAACATAGTTTGGTAAATCACCACAGCTGAATCTTAAATAGTGACATTCTCTGCATTAGACTGTCAAAATTAACGCTTTCAGAGCGAGGGAAGTACATAAAGAGCAATATGAACAATTTTTGTTTTTTTCACAGTAAATGCATACGGAATCAAAATAAACTATGTTGTCCTTCAATACTATGCATAAATGAAGGTTTCTAAAGTGGAATTGTCATTCTAGCATAGTTTGGTAAATCACCACAGCTGAATCTTAGATAGTGACTTTCGCTGCATTAGACTGTCAAAATTAACGCTTTCAGAACGAGAGAAGTACATAAAGAGCAATATGAACAATTTTTGTTTTTTTCACAGTAAATGCATACGGAATCAAAATAAACTATCTTGTCCTTCAATACTATGCATAAATGAATGTTTCTAAAGTGGAATTGTCATTCTAACATAGTTTGATACATCACCACAGCTGAATCTTAAATAGTGACATTCGCTGCATTAGACCGTCAAAATTGACGCTTCAGAGCGAGAAAAACACATAATAAGACAATATGAACACATGTTCCTTTTTTCACAGTAAATGCATACGGAATCAAAATAAATTATGTTGTCCTTCAACACTATGCACAATTGAATGTTTCTAAAGTGGAATTGTCATTCTGACATAGTTTGATACATCACTACAGCTGAATCTTAAATGGTGACTTTCGCTGCATTAGACCGTCAAAATTGACGCTTTCAGGGGGAGAAATGCACATAAAGATCAATATGAACACATGTTCCTTTTTTCACAGTAAATGCATACGGAATCAAAATAAACTATGTTGTCCTTCAACACTATGCACAAGTGAATGTTTCTAAAGTGGAATTGTTATTCTAACATAGTTTGATACATCACCACAGCTGAATCTTAAATAGTGACATTCGCTGCATTAGGCCGTCAAAATTAACGCTTTCAGAGCCAGAAAAACACATAATGAGACAATATGAACACGTGGCTGTTTTCACAGTAACTGCCTACAGAATCAAAATAAATTATGTTGTCCTTCAACACTATGCACAATTGAATGTTTCTAAAGTGGAATTGTCATTCTGACATAGTTTGATACATCACTACAGCTGAATCTTAAATAGTGGCTTTCGCTGCATTAGACCGTCAAAATTGACGCTTTCAGAGCGAGAAAAACACATAATAAGATAATATGAACACATGTTCCGTTTTTCACAGTAAATGCATACGGAATCAAAATAAATTATGTTGTCCTTCAATACTATGCACAATTGAATGTTTCTAAAGTGGAATTGTCATTCTGACATAGTTTGATACATCACTACAGCTGAATCTTAAATAGTGACTTTCGCTGCATTAGACCGTCAAAACTGACGCTTCAGA